>NC_084743.1:740197-779474 GCF_033978785.1 Entelurus aequoreus
AAAAAAAAATAAAAAATTTGATTTTTTCTTAGTACAAAATCGAGAGAGGCTAAAAATCACCTCTTTTTCCTTCTCTCGATCAGACACTTAGAAAAAAAAACGGAAAAAAAAAAAAAAAATTTGGATTTTTTCTAAGTACAAAATCGAGAGAGGCTAAAAATCACCTCTTTTTCCTTCTCTCGATCGGACACTTTAGAAAAAAAAAAAAAAAAAAAAAAAAATTTGGATTTTTTCTAAGTACAAAATCGAGAGAGGCCTAAAAATCACCTCTTTTTCCTTCTCTCGATCAGACACTTAGAAAAAAAAAAAAAAAAAAAAAATTGGATTTTTTCTAAGTACAAAATCGAGAGAGGCTAAAAATCACCTCTTTTTCCTTCTCTCGATCAGACACTAAGAAAAAAAACAGAAAAAAAAAAAAAAATTCGGATTTTTTCTAAGTACAAAATCGAGAGAGGCTAAAAATCACCTCTTTTTCCTTCTCTCGATCGGACACTTAGGAAAAAAAAAAAAAAAAAAAAAAAAAAATTGGATTTTTTCTAAGTACAAAATCGAGAGAGGCTAAAAATCACCTCTTTTTCCTTCTCTTGATCAGACACTTAGAAAAAAAACGGAAAAAAAAAAAAAAAAATTTGGATTTTTTCTAAGTACAAAATCGAGAGAGGCTAAAAATCACCTCTTTTTCCTTCTCTCGATCGGACACTTAGAAAAAAAAAAAAAAAAAAAAAAATTGGATTTTTTCTAAGTACAAAATCGAGAGAGGCTAAAAATCACCTCTTTTTCCTTCTCTCGATCAGACACTTAGAAAAAAAACGGAAAAAAAAAAAAAAAAAAATTGGGATTTTTTCTAAGTACAAAATCGAGAGAGGCTAAAAATCACCTCTTTTTCCTTCTCTCGATCAGACACTTAGAAAAAAAACGGAAAAAAAAAAAAAAAAAAATTGGATTTTTTTCTAAGTACAAAATCGAGAGAGGCTAAAAATCACCTCTTTTTCCTTCTCTCGATCGGACACTTAGAAAAAAAAAAAAAAAAAAAAAAAATTTGGATTTTTTTAAGTACAAATTCGAGAGAGGCTAAAAATCACCTCTTTTTCCTTCTCTCGATCAGACACTTAGAAAAAAAACGGAAAAAAAAAAAAAAAAAAATTGGATTTTTTCTAAGTACAAAATCGAGAGAGGCTAAAAATCACCTCTTTTTCCTTCTCTCGATCGGACACTTAGAAAAAAAAAAAAAAAAAAATTTGGATTTTTTCTAAGTACAAAATCGAGAGAGGCTAAAAATCACCTCTTTTTCCTTCTCTCGATCAGACACTTAGAAAAAAAAAACGGAAAAAAAAAAAAAAAAAAATTTGGATTTTTTCTAAGTACAAAATCGAGAGAGGCTAAAAATCACCTCTTTTTCCTTCTCTCGATCAGACACTTAGAAAAAAAACGGAAAAAAAAAAAAAAAAAAATTTGGAATTTTTTCTAAGTACAAAATCGAGAGAGGCTAAAAATCACCTCTTTTTCCTTCTCTCGATCAGACACTTAGAAAAAAAAAAAAAAAAAAAAAATTTGGATTTTTTCTAAGTACAAAATCGAAGAGAGGCTAAAAATCACCTCTTTTTCCTTCTCTCGATCAGACACTAAGAAAAAAAACAGAAAAAAAAAAAAAAATTCGGAATTTTTTCTAAGTACAAAATCGAGAGAGGCTAAAAATCACCTCTTTTTCCTTCTCTCGATCAGACACTTAGAAAAAACAACGGAAAAAAAAAAAAAAAAATTTGGATTTTTTCTAAGTAAAAAAACGAGAGAGGCTAAAAATCACCTCTTTTTCCCTTCTCTCGATCGGAACACTTAGAAAAAAAAAAAAAAAAAAAAAAAAAATTGGATTTTTTCTAAGTACAAAATCGAGAGAGGCTAAAAATCACCTCTTTTTCCTTCTCTCGATCAGACACTTAGAAAAAAAAACGGAAAAAAAAAAAAAAAAAATTTGGATTTTTTTTTAAGTACAAAATCGAGAGAGGCTAAAAATCACCTCTTTTTCCTTCTCTCGATCGGACACTTAGAAGAAAAAAAAAAAAAAAAAAATTTGGATTTTTTCTAAGTACAAAATCGAGAGAGGCTAAAAATCACCTCTTTTTCCTTCTCTCGATCAGACACTTAGAAAAAAAACGGAAAAAAAAAAAAAAAAAAATTTGGATTTTTTCTAAGTACAAAATCGAGAGAGGCTAAAAATCACCTCTTTTTCCTTCTCTCGATCGGACACTTAGAAAAAAACGGAAAAAAAAAAAAAAAAAAATTTGGATTTTTTCTAAGTACAAAATCGAGAGAGGCTAAAAATCACCTCTTTTTCCTTCTCTCGATCGGACACTTAGAAAAAAAACGGAAAAAAAAAAAAAAAAAATTTGGATTTTTTCTAAGTACAAAATCGAGAGAGGCTAAAAATCACCTCTTTTTCCTTCTCTCGATCAGACACTTAGAAAAAAAACGGAAAAAAAAAAAAAAAAAATTGGATTTTTTCTAAGTACAAAATCGAGAGAGGCTAAAAATCACCTCTTTTTCCTTCTCTCGATCGGACACTTAGAAAAAAAAAAAAAAAAAAAAAAAATTTGGATTTTTTCTAAGTACAAAATCGAGAGAGGCTAAAAATCACCTCTTTTTCCTTCTCTCGATCAGACACTTAGAAAAAAAACGGAAAAAAAAAAAAAAAAATTTGGATTTTTTCTAAGTACAAAATCGAGAGAGGCTAAAAATCACCTATTTTTCCTTCTCTCGATTAGACACTTAGAAAAAAAACGGAAAAAAAAAAAAACTAAAAATTTGGATTTTTTCTAAGTACAAAATCGAGAGAGGCTAAAAATCACCTCTTTTTCCTTCTCTCGATCAGACACTTAGAAAAAAAACGGAAAAAAAAAAAAAAAAAAATTTGGATTTTTTTCTAAGTACAAAATCGAGAGAGGCTAAAAATCACCTCTTTTTCCTTCTCTCGATCGGACACTTAGAAAAAAAAAAAAAAAAAAAAAAAAAATTTGGATTTTTTCTAAGTACAAAATCGAGAGAGGCTAAAAATCACCTCTTTTTCCTTCTCTCGATCAGACACTTAGAAAAAAAACGGAAAAAAAAAAAAAAAAATTTGGATTTTTTTCTAAGTACAAAATCGAGAGAGGCTAAAAATCACCTCTTTTTCCTTCTCTCGATCGGACACTTAGAAAAAAAAAAAAAAAAAAAAAAAAAATTTGGATTTTTTCTAAGTACAAAATCGAGAGAGGCTAAAAATCACCTCTTTTTCCTTCTCTCGATCGGACACTTAGAAAAAAAAAAAAAAAAAAAAAAAAATTTGGATTTTTTCTAAGTACAAAATCGAGAGAGGCTAAAAATCACCTCTTTTTCCTTCTCTCGATCAGACACTTAGAAAAAAAACGGGAAAAAAAAAATAAAAAATTTGGATTTTTTCTTAGTACAAAATCGAGAGAGGCTAAAAATCACCTCTTTTTCCTTCTCTCGATCAGACACTTAGAAAAAAAACGGAAAAAAAAAAAAAAAAAATTTGGATTTTTTCTAAGTACAAAATCGAGAGAGGCTAAAAATCACCTCTTTTTCCTTCTCTCGATCGGACACTTAGAAAAAAAAAAAAAAAAAAAAAAAAAATTTGGATTTTTTCTAAGTACAAAATCGAGAGAGGCTAAAAATCACCTCTTTTTCCTTCTCTCGATCAGACACTTAGAAAAAAAAAAAAAAAAAAAAAAAATTGGATTTTTTCTAAGTACAAAATCGAGAGAGGCTAAAAATCACCTCTTTTTCCTTCTCTCGATCAGACACTAAGAAAAAAAAACAGAAAAAAAAAAAAAAAAATTCGGATTTTTTCTAAGTACAAAATCGAGAGAGGCTAAAAATCACCTCTTTTTCCTTCTCTCGATCGGACACTTAGGAAAAAAAAAAAAAAAAAAAAAAAATTGGATTTTTTCTAAGTACAAAATCGAGAGAGGCTAAAATCACTCTTTTTCCTTCTCTTGATCAGGACACTTAGAAAAAAAACGGAAAAAAAAAAAAAAAAAATTTGGATTTTTTCTAAGTACAAAATCGAGAGAGGCTAAAAATCACCTCTTTTTCCTTCTCTCGATCGGACACTTAGAAAAAAAAAAAAAAAAAAAAAAAATTGGATTTTTTCTAAGTACAAAATCGAGAGAGGCTAAAAATCACCTCTTTTTCCTTCTCTCGATCAGACACTTAGAAAAAAAAACGGAAAAAAAAAAAAAAAAAAATTGGGATTTTTTCTAAGTACAAAATCGAGAGAGGCTAAAAATCACCTCTTTTTCCTTCTCTCGATCAGACACTTAGAAAAAAAACGGAAAAAAAAAAAAAAAAAATTGGATTTTTTTCTAAGTACAAAATCGAGAGAGGCTAAAAATCACCTCTTTTTCCTTCTCTCGATCGGACACTTAGAAAAAAAAAAAAAAAAAAAAAAAAATTTGGATTTTTTTAAGTACAAATTCGAGAGAGGCTAAAAATCACCTCTTTTTCCTTCTCTCGATCAGACACTTAGAAAAAAAACGGAAAAAAAAAAAAAAAAAAATTGGATTTTTTCTAAGTACAAAATCGAGAGAGGCTAAAAATCACCTCTTTTTCCTTCTCTCGATCGGACACTTAGAAAAAAAAAAAAAAAAAAAATTTGGATTTTTTCTAAGTACAAAATCGAGAGAGGCTAAAAATCACCTCTTTTTCCTTCTCTCGATCAGACACTTAGAAAAAAAACGGAAAAAAAAAAAAAAAAAATTTGGATTTTTTCTAAGTACAAAATCGAGAGAGGCTAAAAATCACCTCTTTTTCCTTCTCTCGATCAGACACTTAGAAAAAAAACGGAAAAAAAAAAAAAAAAAATTTGGATTTTTTCTAAGTACAAAATCGAGAGAGGCTAAAAATCACCTCTTTTTCCTTCTCTCGATCAGACACTTAGAAAAAAAAAAAAAAAAAAAAAAAATTGGATTTTTTCTAAGTACAAAATCGAGAGAGGCTAAAAATCACCTCTTTTTCCTTCTCTCGATCAGACACTAAGAAAAAAAACAGAAAAAAAAAAAAAAAATTCGGATTTTTTCTAAGTACAAAATCGAGAGAGGCTAAAAATCACCTCTTTTTCCTTCTCTCGATCGGACACTTAGAAAAAAAAAAAAAAAAAAAATTTGGATTTTTTCTGAGTACAAAATCGAGAGAGGCTAAAAATCACCTCTTTTTCCTTCTCTCGATCAGACACTTAGAAAAAAAACGGAAAAAAAAAAAAAAAAAATTTGGATTTTTTCTAAGTACAAAATCGAGAGAGGCTAAAAATCACCTCTTTTTCCTTCTCTCGATCAGACACTTAGAAAAAAAACGGAAAAAAAAAAAAAAAAAATTTGGATTTTTTCTAAGTACAAAATCGAGAGAGGCTAAAAATCACCTCTTTTTCCTTCTCTCGATCGGACACTTAGAAAAAAAAAAAAAAAAAAAAAAAAATTTGGATTTTTTCTAAGTACAAAATCGAGAGAGGCTAAAAATCACCTCTTTTTCCTTCTCTCGATCAGACACTTAGAAAAAAAAAAAAAAAAAAAAAAATTGGATTTTTTCTAAGTACAAAATCGAGAGAGGCTAAAAATCACCTCTTTTTCCTTCTCTCGATCAGACACTAAGAAAAAAAACAGAAAAAAAAAAAAAAATTCGGATTTTTTCTAAGTACAAAATCGAGAGAGGCTAAAAATCACCTCTTTTTCCTTCTCTCGATCGGACACTTAGGAAAAAAAAAAAAAAAAAAAAAAAAATTGGATTTTTTCTAAGTACAAAATCGAGAGAGGCTAAAAATCACCTCTTTTTCCTTCTCTTGATCAGACACTTAGAAAAAAAACGGAAAAAAAAAAAAAAAAAATTTGGATTTTTTCTAAGTACAAAATCGAGAGAGGCTAAAAATCACCTCTTTTTCCTTCTCTCGATCGGACACTTAGAAAAAAAAAAAAAAAAAAAAAAAATTGGATTTTTTCTAAGTACAAAATCGAGAGAGGCTAAAAATCACCTCTTTTTCCTTCTCTCGATCAGACACTTAGAAAAAAAACGGAAAAAAAAAAAAAAAAATTGGGATTTTTTCTAAGTACAAAATCGAGAGAGGCTAAAAAATCACCTCTTTTTCCTTCTCTCGATCAGACACTTAGAAAAAAAACGGAAAAAAAAAAAAAAAAAATTGGATTTTTTTCTAAGTACAAAATCGAGAGAGGCTAAAAATCACCTCTTTTTCCTTCTCTCGATCGGACACTTAGAAAAAAAAAAAAAAAAAAAAAAAATTTGGATTTTTTTAAGTACAAAATCGAGAGAGGCTAAAAATCACCTCTTTTTCCTTCTCTCGATCAGACACTTAGAAAAAAAACGGAAAAAAAAAAAAAAAAAATTGGATTTTTTCTAAGTACAAAATCGAGAGAGGCTAAAAATCACCTCTTTTTCCTTCTCTCGATCGGACACTTAGAAAAAAAAAAAAAAAAAATTTGGATTTTTTCTAAGTACAAAATCGAGAGAGGCTAAAAATCACCTCTTTTTCCTTCTCTCGATCAGACACTTAGAAAAAAAACGGAAAAAAAAAAAAAAAAAATTTGGATTTTTTCTAAGTACAAAATCGAGAGAGGCTAAAAATCACCTCTTTTTCCTTCTCTCGATCAGACACTTAGAAAAAAAACGGAAAAAAAAAAAAAAAAAATTTGGATTTTTTCTAAGTACAAAATCGAGAGAGGCTAAAAATCACCTCTTTTTCCTTCTCTCGATCAGGACACTTAGAAAAAAAACGGAAAAAAAAAAAAAAAAATTTGGATTTTTTCTAAGTACAAAATCGAGAGAGGCTAAAAATCACCTCTTTTTCCTTCTCTCGATCGGACACTTAGAAAAAAAAAAAAAAAAAAAAAAAATTTGGATTTTTTCTAAGTACAAAATCGAGAGAGGCTAAAAATCACCTCTTTTTCCTTCTCTCGATCAGACACTTAGAAAAAAAACGGAAAAAAAAAAAAAAAATTTGGATTTTTTCTAAGTACAAAATCGAGAGAGGCTAAAAATCACCTCTTTTTCCTTCTCTCGATCGGACACTTAGAAAAAAAAAAAAAAAAAAAAAAAAAAATTGGATTTTTTCTAAGTACAAAATCGAGAGAGGCTAAAAATCACCTCTTTTTCCTTCTCTCGATCAGACACTTAGAAAAAAAACGGGAAAAAAAAAAAAAAAAATTTGGATTTTTTTCTAAGTACAAAATCGAGAGAGGCTAAAAATCACCTCTTTTTCCTTCTCTCGATCGGACACTTAGAAAAAAAAAAAAAAAAAAAAAAATTTGGATTTTTTCTAAGTACAAAATCGAGAGAGGCTAAAAATCACCTCTTTTTCCTTCTCTCGATCAGACACTTAAAAAAAAACGGAAAAAAAAAAAAAAAAATTTGGATTTTTTCTAAGTACAAAATCGAGAGAGGCTAAAAATCACCTCTTTTTCCTTCTCTCGATCGGACACTTAGAAAAAAAAAAAAAAAAAAAAAAATTGGATTTTTTCTAAGTACAAAATCGAGAGAGGCTAAAAATCACCTCTTTTTCCTTCTCTCGATCAGACACTTAGAAAAAAAACGGAAAAAAAAAAAAAAAAAATTTGGATTTTTTTCCAAGTACAAAATCGAGAGAGGCTAAAATCACCTCTTTTTCCTTCTCTCGATCGGACACTTAGAAAAAAAAAAAAAAAAAAAAAAAAAATTGGATTTTTTCTAAGTACAAAATCGAGAGAGGCTAAAAATCACCTCTTTTTCCTTCTCTCGATCGGACACTTAGAAAAAAAAAAAAAAAAAAAAAAAATTTGGATTTTTTCTAAGTACAAAATCGAGAGAGGCTAAAAATCACCTCTTTTTCCTTCTCTCGATCAGACACTTAGAAAAAAAACGGAAAAAAAAAAAAAAAAAAATTTGGATTTTTTCTAAGTACAAAATCGAGAGAGGCTAAAAATCACCTCTTTTTCCTTCTCTCGATCAGACAGTTAGAAAAAAAACGGAAAAAAAATAAAATAAAATTTGGATTTTTTCTAAGTACAAAATCGAGAGAGGCTAAAAATCACTCTTTTTCCTTCTCTCGATCGGACACTTAGAAAAAAAAAAAAAAAAAAAAAAAAAAATTTGGATTTTTTCTAAGTACAAAATCGAAGAGAGGCTAAAAATCACCTCTTTTTCCTTCTCTCGATCAGACACTTAGAAAAAAAAACGGAAAAAAAAAAAAAAAAAATTGGATTTTTTCTAAGTACAAATTCGAGAGAGGCTAAAAATCACCTCTTTTTCCTTCTCTCGATCAGACACTTAGAAAAAAACGGAAAAAAAAAAAAAAAAAATTGGATTTTTTCTAAGTACAAAATCGAGAGAGGCTAAAAATCACCTCTTTTTCCTTCTCTCGATCGGACACTTAGAAAAAAAAAAAAAAAAAAAAATTTGGATTTTTTCTAAGTACAAAATCGAGAGAGGCTAAAAATCACCTCTTTTTCCTTCTCTCGATCAGACACTTAGAAAAAAAACGGAAAAAAAAAAAAAAAAATTTGGATTTTTTCTAAGTACAAAATCGAGAGAGGCTAAAAATCACCTCTTTTTCCTTCTCTCGATCAGACACTTAGAAAAAAAACGGAAAAAAAAAAAAAAAAAATTTGGATTTTTTCTAAGTACAAAATCGAGAGAGGCTAAAAATCACCTCTTTTTCCTTCTCTCGATCAGACACTTAGAAAAAAAAAAAAAAAAAAAAAAAATTGGATTTTTTCTAAGTACAAAATCGAGAGAGGCTAAAAATCACCTCTTTTTCCTTCTCTCGATCAGACACTAAGAAAAAAAACAGAAAAAAAAAAAAAAAATTCGGATTTTTTCTAAGTACAAAATCGAGAGAGGCTAAAAATCACCTCTTTTTCCTTCTCTCGATCGGACACTTAGAAAAAAAAAAAAAAAAAATTTGGATTTTTTCTGAGTACAAAATCGAGAGAGGCTAAAAATCACCTCTTTTTCCTTCTCTCGATCAGACACTTAGAAAAAAAACGGAAAAAAAAAAAAAAAAAATTTGGATTTTTTCTAAGTACAAAATCGAGAGAGGCTAAAAATCACCTCTTTTCTCCTTCTCTCGATCAGACACTTAGAAAAAAAACGGAAAAAAAAAAAAAAAAAATTTGGATTTTTTCTAAGTACAAAATCGAGAGAGGCTAAAAATCACCTCTTTTTCCTTCTCTCGATCGGACACTTAGAAAAAAAAAAAAAAAAAAAAAAAATTTGGATTTTTTCTAAGTACAAAATCGAGAGAGGCTAAAAATCACCTCTTTTTCCTTCTCTCGATCAGACACTTAGAAAAAAAAAAAAAAAAAAAAAAAATTGGATTTTTTCTAAGTACAAAATCGAGAGAGGCTAAAAATCACCTCTTTTTCCTTCTCTCGATCAGACACTTAGAAAAAAAACAGAAAAAAAAAAAAAAATTCGGATTTTTTCTAAGTACAAAATCGAGAGAGGCTAAAAATCACCTCTTTTTCCTTCTCTCGATCGGACACTTAGGAAAAAAAAAAAAAAAAAAAAAAAAAAATTGGATTTTTTCTAAGTACAAAATCGAGAGAGGCTAAAAATCACCTCTTTTTCCTTCTCTTGATCAGACACTTAGAAAAAAAACGGAAAAAAAAAAAAAAAAAATTTGGATTTTTTCTAAGTACAAAATCGAGAGAGGCTAAAAATCACCTCTTTTTCCTTCTCTCGATCGGACACTTAGAAAAAAAAAAAAAAAAAAAAAAATTGGATTTTTTCTAAGTACAAAATCGAGAGAGGCTAAAAATCACCTCTTTTTCCTTCTCTCGATCAGACACTTAGAAAAAAAACGGAAAAAAAAAAAAAAAAATTGGGATTTTTTTCTAAGTACAAAATCGAGAGAGGCTAAAAATCACCTCTTTTTCCTTCTCTCGATCAGACACTTAGAAAAAAAACGGAAAAAAAAAAAAAAAAAATTGGATTTTTTTCTAAGTACAAAATCGAGAGAGGCTAAAAATCACCTCTTTTTCCTTCTCTCGATCGGACACTTAGAAAAAAAAAAAAAAAAAAAAAAAAAATTTGGATTTTTTTAAGTACAAAATCGAGAGAGGCTAAAAATCACCTCTTTTTCCTTCTCTCGATCAGACACTTAGAAAAAAAACGGAAAAAAAAAAAAAAAAAAATTGGATTTTTTCTAAGTACAAAATCGAGAGAGGCTAAAAATCACCTCTTTTTCCTTCTCTCGATCGGACACTTAGAAAAAAAAAAAAAAAAAAATTTGGATTTTTTCTAAGTACAAAATCGAGAGAGGCTAAAAATCACCTCTTTTTCCTTCTCTCGATCAGACACTTAGAAAAAAAACGGAAAAAAAAAAAAAAAAATTTGGATTTTTTCTAAGTACAAAATCGAGAGAGGCTAAAAATCACCTCTTTTTCCTTCTCTCGATCAGACACTTAGAAAAAAAACGGAAAAAAAAAAAAAAAAAATTTGGATTTTTTCTAAGTACAAAATCGAGAGAGGCTAAAAATCACCTCTTTTTCCTTCTCTCGATCAGACACTTAGAAAAAAAAACGGAAAAAAAAAAAAAAAAATTTGGATTTTTTCTAAGTACAAAATCGAGAGAGGCTAAAATCACCTCTATTTCCTTCTCTCGATCGGACACTTAGAAAAAAAAAAAAAAAAAAAAAAATTTGGATTTTTTTTAAGTACAAAATCGAGAGAGGCTAAAAATCACCTCTTTTTCCTTCTCTCGATCAGACACTTAGAAAAAAAACGGAAAAAAAAAAAAAAAAATTTGGATTTTTTCTAAGTACAAAATCGAGAGAGGCTAAAAATCACCTCTTTTTCCTTCTCTCGATCGGACACTTAGAAAAAAAAAAAAAAAAAAAAAAAAAATTGGATTTTTTCGAAGTACAAAATCGAGAGAGGCTAAAAATCACCTCTTTTTCCTTCTCTCGATCAGACACTTAGAAAAAAAACGGGAAAAAAAAAAAAAAAAATTTGGATTTTTTCTAAGTACAAAATCGAGAGAGGCTAAAAATCACCTCTTTTTCCTTCTCTCGATCGGACACTTAGAAAAAAAAAAAAAAAAAAAAAAAAATTTGGATTTTTTCTAAGTACAAAATCGAGAGAGGCTAAAAATCACCTCTTTTTCCTTCTCTCGATCAGACACTTAAAAAAAAACGGAAAAAAAAAAAAAAAAAATTTGGATTTTTTCTAAGTACAAAATCGAGAGAGGCTAAAAATCACCTCTTTTTCCTTCTCTCGATCGGACACTTAGAAAAAAAAAAAAAAAAAAAAAAAATTGGATTTTTTTCTAAGTACAAAATCGAGAGAGGCTAAAAATCACCTCTTTTTCCTTCTCTCGATCAGACACTTAGAAAAAAAACGGAAAAAAAAAAAAAAAAATTTGGATTTTTTCTAAGTACAAAATCGAGAGAGGCTAAAAATCACCTCTTTTTCCTTCTCTCGATCGGACACTTAGAAAAAAAAAAGAAAAAAAAAAAAATTTGGATTTTTTCTAAGTACAAAATCGAGAGAGGCTAAAAATCACCTCTTTTTCCTTTCTCTCGATCGGACACTTAGAAAAAAAAAAAAAAAAAAAAAAAAATTTGGAATTTTTTCTAAGTACAAAATCGAGAGAGGCTAAAATCACCTCTTTTTCCTTCTCTCGATCAGACACTTAGAAAAAAAACGGAAAAAAAAAAAAAAAAAATTTGGATTTTTCTAAGTACAAAATCGAGAGAGGCTAAAAATCACCTCTTTTTCCTTCTCTCGATCAGACAGCTTAGAAAAAAAACGGAAAAAAAATAAAATAAAATTTGGATTTTTTCTAAGTACAAAATCGAGAGAGGCTAAAAAATCACCTCTTTTTCCTTCTCTCGATCGGACACTTAGAAAAAAAAAAAAAAAAAAAAAAAAAATTTGGATTTTTTCTAAGTACAAAATCGAGAGAGGCTAAAAATCACCTCTTTTTCCTTCTCTCGATCAGACACTTAGAAAAAAACGGAAAAAAAAAAAAAAAAAATTGGATTTTTTCTAAGTACAAAATCGAGAGAGGCTAAAAATCACCTCTTTTTCCTTCTCTCGATCAGACACGTTAGAAAAAAAACGGAAAAAAAAAAAATAAAATTTGGATTTTTTCTAAGTACAAAATCGAGAGAGGCTAAAAATCACCTCTTTTTCCTTCTCTCGATCAGACACTTAGAAAAAAAACGGAAAAAAAAAAAAAAAAATTTGGATTTTTTTCTAAGTACAAAATCGAGAGAGGCTAAAAAATCACCTCTTTTTCCTTCTCTCGATCGGACACTTAGAAAAAAAAAAAAAAAAAAAAAAAAATTGGATTTTTTCTAAGTACAAAATCGAGAGAGGCTAAAAATCACCTCTTTTTCCTTCTCTCGATCAGACACTTAGAAAAAAAACGGAAAAAAAAAAAAAAAAATTTGGATTTTTTTCTAAGTACAAATCGACAGAGGCTAAAATCACCTCTTTTTCCTTCTCTCGATCGGGACACTTAGAAAAAAAAAAAAAAAAAAAAAAAATTTGGATTTTTTCTAAGTACAAAATCGAGAGAGGCTAAAAATCACCTCTTTTTCCTTCTCTCGATCGGACACTTAGAAAAAAAAAAAAAAAAAAAAAATTTGGATTTTTTCTAAGTACAAAATCGAGAGAGGCTAAAAAACTCACCCTCTTTTTCCTTCTCTCGATCAGACACTTAGAAAAAAAACGGAAAAAAAAAAAAAAAAATTTGGATTTTTTCTAAGTACAAAATCGAGAGAGGCTAAAAATCACCTCTTTTTCCTTCTCTCGATCAGACACTTAGAAAAAAAACGGAAAAAAAAAAAAAAAAAATTTGGATTTTTTCTAAGTACAAAATCGAGAGAGGCTAAAAATCACCTCTTTTTCCTTCTCTCGATCGGACACTTAGAAAAAAAAAAAAAAAAAAAAAAAAAATTTGGATTTTTTCTAAGTACAAATCGAGAGAGGCTAAAAATCACCTCTTTTTCCTTCTCTCGATCAGACACTTAGAAAAAACGGAAAAAAAAAAAAAAAAAAATTTGGATTTTTTCTAAGTACAAAATCGAGAGAGGCTAAAAATCACCTCTTTTTCCTTCTCTCGATCAGACACTAAGAAA
The DNA here is from genome assembly GCF_033978785.1 of Entelurus aequoreus. NCBI lineage: Eukaryota > Metazoa > Chordata > Actinopteri > Syngnathiformes > Syngnathidae > Entelurus > Entelurus aequoreus. The sequence continues at coordinate 753,319 of NC_084743.1, forward strand.
AAAACAGAAAAAAAAAAAAAAAATTTGGATTTTTTCTAAGTACAAAATCGAGAGAGGCTAAAAATCACCTCTTTTTCCTTCTCTCGATCGGACACTTAGAAAAAAAAAAAAAAAAAAAAAAAAATTGGATTTTTTCTAAGTACAAAATCGAGAGAGGCTAAAATCACCTCTTTTTCCTTCTCTCGATCAGACACTTAGAAAAAAAACGGAAAAAAAAAAAAAAAAATTTGGATTTTTTTCTAAGTACAAAATCGAGAGAGGCTAAAAATCACCTCTTTTTCCTTCTCTCGATCGGACACTTAGAAAAAAAAAAAAAAAAAAAAAAAAAATTTGGATTTTTTCTAAGTACAAAATCGAGAGAGGCTAAAAATCACCTCTTTTTCCTTCTCTCGATCGGACACTTAGAAAAAAAAAAAAAAAAAAAAAAATTTGGATTTTTTCTAAGTACAAAATCGAGAGAGGCTAAAAATCACCTCTTTTTCCTTCTCTCGATCAGACACTTAGAAAAAAAAACGGAAAAAAAAAAAAAAAAAAAAATTTGGATTTTTTCTAAGTACAAAATCGAGAGAGGCTAAAAATCACCTCTTTTTCCTTCTCTCGATCAGACACTAAGAAAAAAAACAGAAAAAAAAAAAAAAAAATTTGGATTTTTTCTAAGTACAAAATCGAGAGAGGCTAAAAATCACCTCTTTTTCCTTCTCTCGATCGGACACTTAGAAAAAAAAAAAAAAAAAAAAAAATTTGGATTTTTTCTAAGTACAAAATCGAGAGAGGCTAAAAATCACCTCTTTTTCCTTCTCTCGATCAGACACTTAGAAAAAAAACGGAAAAAAAAAAAAAAAAATTTGGATTTTTTTCTAAGTACAAAATCGAGAGAGGCTAAAAATCACCTCTTTTTCCTTCTCTCGATCGGACACTTAGAAAAAAAAAAAAAAAAAAAAAAAAAATTTGGATTTTTTCTAAGTACAAAATCGAGAGAGGCTAAAAATCACCTCTTTTTCCTTCTCTCGATCGGACACTTAGAAAAAAAAAAAAAAAAAAAAAAAATTTGGATTTTTTCTAAGTACAAAATCGAGAGAGGCTAAAAATCACCTCTTTTTCCTTCTCTCGATCAGACACTTAGAAAAAAAACGGAAAAAAAAAAAAAAAAAAATTTGGATTTTTTCTAAGTACAAAATCGAGAGAGGCTAAAAATCACCTCTTTTTCCTTCTCTCGATCGGACACTTAGAAAAAAAAAAAAAAAAAAAAAAAAATTTGGATTTTTTCTAAGTACAAAATCGAGAGAGGCTAAAAATCACCTCTTTTTCCTTCTCTCGATCAGACACTTAGAAAAAAAACGGAAAAAAAAAAAAAAAAAATTTGGATTTTTTCTAAGTACAAAATCGAGAGAGGCTAAAAATCACCTCTTTTTCCTTCTCTCGATCAGACACTAAGAAAAAAACAGAAAAAAAAAAAAAAATTGGATTTTTTCTAAGTACAAAATCGAGAGAGGCTAAAAATCACCTCTTTTTCCTTCTCTCGATCGGACACTTAGAAAAAAAAAAAAAAAAAAAAAAAAAAAATTGGATTTTTTCTAAGTACAAAATCGAGAGAGGCTAAAAATCACCTCTTTTTCCTTCTCTCGATCAGACACTTAGAAAAAAAACGGAAAAAAAAAAAAAAAAATTTGGATTTTTTCTAAGTACAAAATCGAGAGAGGCTAAAAATCACCTCTTTTTCCTTCTCTCGATCGGACACTTAGGAAAAAAAAAAAAAAAAAAAAAAAATTTGATTTTTTCTAAGTACAAAATCGAGAGAGGCTAAAAATCACCTCTTTTTCCTTCTCTCGATCAGACACTTAAAAAAAAACGGAAAAAAAAAAAAAAAAAATTTGGATTTTTTCTAAGTACAAAATCGAGAGAGGCTAAAAATCACCTCTTTTTCCTTCTCTCGATCAGACACTTAGAAAAAAAACGGAAAAAAAAAAAAAAAAAAATTGGATTTTTTTCTAAGTACAAAATCGAGAGAGGCTAAAAATCACCTCTTTTTCCTTCTCTCGATCGGACACTTAGAAAAAAAAAAAAAAAAAAAAAAATTTGGATTTTTTCTAAGTACAAAATCGAGAGAGGCTAAAAATCACCTCTTTTTCCTTCTCTCGATCAGACACTTAGAAAAAAAACGGAAAAAAAAAAAAAAAAAATTTGGATTTTTTCTAAGTACAAAATCGAGAGAGGCTAAAAATCACCTCTTTTTCCTTCTCTCGATCAGACACTTAGAAAAAAAACGGAAAAAAAAAAAAAAAAAATTTGGATTTTTTCTAAGTACAAAATCGAGAGAGGCTAAAAATCACCTCTTTTTCCTTCTCTCGATCAGACACTTAGAAAAAAAACGGAAAAAAAAAAAAAAAAAAATTTGGATTTTTTCTAAGTACAAAATCGAGAGAGGCTAAAAATCACCTCTTTTTCCTTCTCTCGATCGGACACTTAGAAAAAAAAAAAAAAAAAAAAAAATTTGGATTTTTTCTAAGTACAAAATCGAGAGAGGCTAAAAATCACCTCTTTTTCCTTCTCTCGATCAGACACTTAGAAAAAAAACGGAAAAAAAAAATAAAAAATTTGGATTTTTTCTAAGTACAAAATCGAGAGAGGCTAAAAATCACCTCTTTTTCCTTCTCTCGATCGGACACTTAGAAAAAAAAAAAAAAAAAAAAAAAAAAATTGGATTTTTTCTAAGTACAAAATCGAGAGAGGCTAAAAATCACCTCTTTTTCCTTCTCTCGATCAGACACTTAGAAAAAAAACGGAAAAAAAAAATAAAAAAAATTTGGATTTTTTCTCAGTACAAAATCGAGAGAGGCTAAAAATCACCTCTTTTTCCTTCTCTCGATCAGACACTTAGAAAAAAAACGGAAAAAAAAAATAAAAAAATTTGGATTTTTTTCTAAGTACAAAATCGAGAGAGGCTAAAAATCACCTCTTTTTCCTTCTCTCGATCGGACACTTAGAAAAAAAAAAAAAAAAAAAAAAAAATTTGGATTTTTTCTAAGTACAAAATCGAGAGAGGCTAAAAATCACCTCTTTTTCCTTCTCTCGATCAGACACTTAGAAAAAAAACGGAAAAAAAAAAAAAAAAAATTTGGATTTTTTTCTTAGTACAAAATCGAGAGAGGCTAAAAATCACCTCTTTTTCCTTCTCTCGATCGGACACTTAGAAAAAATAAAAAAAAATAAAAAAAAATTTGGATTTTTTCTAAGTACAAAATCGAGAAAGGCTAAAAATCACCTCTTTTTCCTTCTCTCGATCAGACACTTAGAAAAAAAACGGAAAAAAAAAAAAAAAAATTTGGATTTTTTCTAAGTACAAAATCGAGAGAGGCTAAAAATCACCTCTTTTTCCTTCTCTCGATCAGACACTTAGAAAAAAACGGAAAAAAAAAAAAAAAAAATTTGGATTTTTTCTAAGTACAAAATCGAGAGAGGCTAAAAATCACCTCTTTTTCCTTCTCTCGATCGGACACTTAGAGAAAAAAAAAAAAAAAAAAAAATTTGGATTTTTTCTAAGTACAAAATCGAGAGAGGCTAAAAATCACCTCTTTTTCCTTCTCTCGATCAGACACTTAGAAAAAAAACGGAAAACCGGTTCCGGTTCCGGTTCACCGTGCGTGACTGCTCGCCGTCTGTTCGCTGTTGCGAAAAAGCTAAGTAGCGCTCTATCTGTGTGCTTTTAATTGTTCTACAGCTTTCTTTATCACTTCTCAAACATTTTTAGTGGTACTATTTAACTTGCAAATCACCCGATCTCTGTCCCACCACCCTTTCCTCAGCTAGCCAGCTGCTAAGCTAGCGCGGAGAAAGGCAGCGCCGGTCAGTAAGAAGCTACTCCTACAGACCGCGACCACTTCCCTGAGGACAGCAGGAACTTCACTCGGTGACAGAAAACACTGTGAGTAATGGCTTCCTGTGCGTCTTGCACCATACTCACGGAGAGGTTGGCTCTGCTAGAGGGCCGTGTCCGCCAGTTAGAGCAGAGTAATGTCGTAACTTTAGATGTTGCGGACACATCTGCTAGCGTTAGCTGTAGCGAGCTAACTAGCCCAGCTTGTAGCAGTCCTAAGCGGCCTACAAGCTACGGTGTACCGGTTGAGACGCATAATAGATTTAGCTCTTTAGCTAGTCCTACACCCCAGTCTACCGGGCACCACACCTTAGTTATAGGGGACTCCATCACCCGAAACATAAAGCTTAGCAAACCAGCCACAATAAAGTGTATCCCCGGGGCCAGAGCACCTGACATTGAAGCTAATCTTAGGGAGCTAACTCGCAACAGGCCTAGTAAACACGTACGACAGGCTAATCGCACCACTAATTATGCGAATATAGTTGTACACGTTGGCTCCAATGACACTAGAATGAGACAGTCAGAGATTACAAAGAGAAACATAGCCAGGACTTGTGATCTCGCCAGAAAGATGTCCAGGCATCGAGTAATTGTCTCTGGCCCCCTGCCTGCGAGAGGCAATGATGAGAGATATAGCAGATTAGTCTCGCTTAACAAGTGGTTGGCTAGCTACTGTAGGACGCAGGGACTAACGTTTATTGATAACTGGCCCTCTTTCTGGGGCAAACCAGGCTTGCTGATGAGAGACGGCCTTCACCCTAACCAGGAAGGCGCCATCATCCTGTCTAGAAACATAGACTACTATTTAAGTCTCACTTGACTGACTACACTAGAGCAAGCCCGGTCACAGGCAATTACAATGTCTGTTAGTCCGGGTGAGGAGTCAGTTAAGCTAGAACTAGCCAGCGCCAGGCTGGATAATCCATGTACGCATAGCAATTCTCTTAGAATAATACACAATTCACATAATGTTTTTTCTGTTGTGTCTGTGTCAGAGGTGGACATGCATTCTACTGAGGTGGCAAATTATGATATGTCCAGTCTATTGCAGCACCAAGCAAACAATCGGAAAATTCCCGTCATATCAATTCCTAGATATGGTCGAAACTATTTAAAGTGCACTACGCATAATAAACGCAACATTGTTAATATTGCCACTACGGATAATCTTAACAAAAACTCGTCAAAACAGCCCAATACCTATAATATGGGCTTTTTAAACATAAGATCATTGTCTCCCAAGGCGTTATTGGTTAATGAGGTCATTAGAGACAACAATCTTAACGTCATTGGTCTTAGCGAAACCTGGCTCAAACCGGACGAATTTTTTGCGCTCAATGAGGCATCTCCTCCTAACTATACGAATGCGCATGTTGCCCGCCCTCTTAAAAGGGGAGGGGGTGTCGCACTAATATACAATGAAAATTTCAACCTTACCCCTAACCTAAATAATAAATATAAATCGTTTGAGGTGCTTACTATGAGGTCCGTCACACCGCTACCTCTCGACCTGGCTGTTATCTACCGCCCCCCTGGGCCCTATTCGGACTTTATCAGTGAATTCTCAGAGTTTGTTGCTGATCTAGTGACGCACGCCGACAATATAATCATAATGGGGGACTTTAATATCCATATGAATACCCCATCGGACCCTCAGTGCGTGGCGCTCCAAACCATAATTGATAGCTGTGGTCTTACACAAATAATACATGAACCCACGCATCGCAACGGTAATACAATAGATCTAGTGCTTGTCAGGGGTGTCACCACCTCCAAAGTTATGATACTTCCATATACTAAAGTAATGTCCGATCATTACCTTATAAAATTTGAAGTTTTGACTCTTTGTCAACAAGCTAATAATAATAATAACTGCTATAGCGGCCGCAACATTAATGCTGCCACAACGATGACTCTTGCTGACCTACTGCCTTCGGTAATAGCACCATTCCCAAATTATGTCGGCTCTATTGATAAACTCACTAACAACTTTGACGATGCCTTGCGCGAAATTATTGATAGTATAGCACCGCTAAAGCAAAAAAGGGCCCCTAAAAGGCGCACCCCATGGTTTACAGAAGAAATTAGAGCTCATAAATTATCATGTAGAAAACTGGAACGCAAATGGCGCGCGACTAAACTTGAGGTTTTCCATCAAGCATGGAGTGATAGTTTAATAACTTATAAACGCATGCTTACCTTAGCTAAAGCTAAATACTACTCAAATCTCATCCGCCTCAACAAAAACGATCCTAAATTTCTGTTTAGTACAGTAGCATCGCTAACCCAACAAGGGACTCCTCCCAGTAGCTCCACCCACTCGGCAGATGATTTTATGAATTTCTTTAATAAGAAAATTGAACTCATTAGAAAGGAGATTAAAGACAACGCATCCCAGCTACAACTGGGTTCTATTAACACAAATACGACTGTATATACGACGGACACTGCCCTCCAAAATAGTCTCTCTATTTTTGATGAAATAACATTAGAGGAATTATTACAGCGTGTAAGTGGGATAAAACAAACAACATGTTTACTTGACCCACTTCCTGGGAAACTTATCAAGGAACTGTTTGTATTATTAGGTCCATCAGTGTTAAATATTATAAACTTATCACTTTCCTCCGGCACTGTTCCCCTAGCATTCAAAAAAGCGGTTATTCATCCTCTGCTCAAAAGACCTAACCTCGATCCTGACCTCATGGTAAACTACCGACCGGTCTCCCACCTTCCGTTTATTTCCAAAATTCTCGAAAAAACTGTTGCACAGCAGCTAAATGAACACTTAGTGACTAACAATCTCTGTGAACCTTTTCAATCCGGTTTCAGGGCAAATCACTCTACGGAGACAGCCCTCGCAAAAATGACTAATGATCTATTGCTAACGATGGATTCTGATGCGTCATCTATGTTGCTGCTTCTTGATCTTAGCGCCGCTTTCGATACCGTCGATCATAATATTTTATTAGAGCGTATCAAAACACGTATTGGTATGTCAGACTTAGCCTTGTCTTGGTTTAACTCTTATCTTACTGACAGGATGCAGTGCGTCTCCCATAACAATGTGACCTCGGACTATGTCAAGGTAACGTGCGGAGTTCCCCAGGGTTCGGTTCTTGGCCCTGCACTCTTTAGTATTTACATGCTGCCGCTAGGTGACATCATACGCAAGTACGGTGTTAGCTTTCACTGTTATGCTGATGACACTCAACTCTACATGCCCCTAAAGCTGACCAACACGCCGGACTGTAGTCAGCTGGAGGCGTGTCTTAATGAAATTAAACAATGGATGTCCGCTAACTTTTTGCAACTCAACGCTAAGAAAACGGAAATGCTGATTATCGGTCCTGCTAGACACCAACATCTATTTAATAATACCACCTTAACATTTGACAACCAAACAATTACACAAGGCGACTCGGTGAAGAATCTGGGTATTATCTTCGACCCAACTCTCTCGTTTGAGTCACACATTAAGAGTGTTACTAAAACGGCCTTCTTTCATCTCCGTAATATCGCTAAAATTCGTTCCATCTTGTCCACTAGCGACGCTGAGATCATTATTCATGCGTTCGTTACGTCTCGTCTCGATTACTGTAACGTATTATTTTCGGGTCTCCCTATGTCTAGCATTAAAAGATTACAGTTGGTACAAAATGCGGCTGCAAGGCTTTTGACAAAAACAAGAAAGTTTGATCATATTACGCCTATACTGGCTCACTTGCACTGGCTTCCTGTGCACTTAAGATGCGACTTTAAGGTTTTACTACTTACGTATAAAATATTACACGGTTTAGCTCCAGCCTATCTTGCCGATTGTATTGTACCATATGTCCCGACAAGAAATCTGCGTTCAAAGAACTCCGGCTTATTAGTGATTCCCAGAGCCAAAAAAAAGTCTGCGGGCTATAGAGCGTTTTCTATTCGGGCTCCAGTACTCTGGAATGCCCTCCCGGTAACAGTTAGAGATGCTACCTCAGTAGAAGCATTTAAGTCCCATCTTAAAACTCATTTGTATAATCTAGCCTTTAAATAGACCCCCCCTTTTTTAGACCAGTTGATCTGCCGTTTCTTTTCTTCTCTCCTCTTCTCCCCTGTCCCTTGCGAGGGGGAGTCGCATAGGTCCGGTGGCCATGGATGAAGTGCTGGCTGTCCAGAGCCGGGACCCCGGGTGGACCACTAGCCTGTGCATCGGTTGGGGACATCTCTGCGCTGCTGACCCGTCTCCGCTCGGGATGGTTTCCTGTTGGCCCCGCTGTGGACTGGACTCCCGCTGATGTGTTGGATCCACTGTGGACTGGACTTTCACAATGTTATGTCAGACCCACTCGACATCCGTTGCTTTCGGTCTCCCCTAGAGGGGGGGTTACCCACATATGCGGTCCTCTCCAAGGTTTCTCATAGTCATTCACCGACGTCCCACTGGGGTGAGTTTTTCCTTGCCCGTATGTGGGCTCTGTACCGAGGATGTCGTTGTGGCTTGTACAGCCCTTTGAGACACTTGTGATTTAGGGCTATATAAATAAACATTGATTGATTGATTGACATTGATTGAAAAAAAAAAAAAAAAAATTTGGATTTTTTCTAAGTACAAAATCGAGAGAGGCTAAAAATCACCTCTTTTTCCTTCTCTCGATCAGACACTAAGAAAAAAAACAGAAAAAAAAAAAAAAAAATTGGATTTTTTCTAAGTACAAAATCGAGAGAGGCTAAAAATCACCTCTTTTTCCTTCTCTCGATCGGACACTTAGGAAAAAAAAAAAAAAAAAAAAAAAAAAAATTGGATTTTTTCTAAGTACAAAATCGAGAGAGGCTGAAAATCACCTCTTTTTCCTTCTCTCGATCAGACACTTAGAAAAAAAACGGAAAAAAAAAAAAAAAAATTTGGATTTTTTCTAAGTACAAAATCGAGAGAGGCTAAAAATCACCTCTTTTTCCTTCTCTCGATCGGACACTTAGAAAAAAAAAAAAAAAAAAAAAAAATTGGATTTTTTATAAGTACAAAATCGAGAGAGGCTAAAAATCACCTCTTTTTCCTTCTCTCGATCAGACACTTAGAAAAAAAACGGAAAAAAAAAAAAAAAAAATTTGGATTTTTTCTAAGTACAAAATCGAGAGAGGCTAAAAATCACCTCTTTTTCCTTCTCTCGATCAGACACTTAGAAAAAAAACGGAAAAAAAAAAAAAAAAACAATTGGATTTTTTCTAAGTACAAAATCGAGAGAGGCTAAAAATCACCTCTTTTTCCTTCTCTCGATCGGACACTTAGAAAAAAAAAAAAAAAAAAAAAAAAATGTGGATTTTTTCTAAGTACAAAATCGAGAGAGGCTAAAAATCACCTCTTTTTCCTTCTCTCGATCAGACACTTAGAAAAAAAACGGAAAAAAAAAAAAAAAAAATTTGGATTTTTTCTAAGTACAAAATCGAGAGAGGCTAAAAATCACCTCTTTTTCCTTCTCTCGATCGGACACTTAGAAAAAAAAAAAAAAAAAAAAAAAAAATTTGGATTTTTTCTAAGTACAAAATCGAGAGAGGCTAAAAATCACCTCTTTTTCCTTCTCTCGATCAGACACTTAGAAAAAAAACGGAAAAAAAAAAAAAAAAAAAATTGGATTTTTTCTAAGTACAAAATCGAGAGAGGCTAAAAATCACCTCTTTTTCCTTCTCTCGATCAGACACTTAGAAAAAAAAACCGGGAAAAAAAAAAAAAAAATTTGGATTTTTTCTAAGTACAAAATCGAGAGAGGCTAAAAATCACCTCTTTTTCCTTCTCTCGATCAGACACTTAGAAAAAAAACGGAAAAAAAAAAAAAAAATTTGGATTTTTTCTAAGTACAAAATCGAGAGAGGCTAAAAATCACCTCTTTTTCCTTCTCTCGATCGGACACTTAGAAAAAAAAAAAAAAAAAAAAAAAAATTGGATTTTTTCTAAGTACAAAATCGAGAGAGGCTAAAAATCACCTCTTTTTCCTTCTCTCGATCAGACACTTAGAAAAAAAACGGAAAAAAAAAAAAAAAAAATTTGGATTTTTTTCTAAGTACAAAATCGAGAGAGGCTAAAAATCACCTCTTTTTCCTTCTCTCGATCGGACACTTAGAAAAAAAAAAAAAAAAAAAAAAAATTTGGATTTTTTCTAAGTACAAAATCGAGAGAGGCTAAAAATCACCTCTTTTTCCTTCTCTCGATCAGACACTTAGAAAAAAAACGGAAAAAAAAAAAAAACAATTTGGATTTTTTCTAAGTACAAAATCGAGAGAGGCTAAAAATCACCTCTTTTTCCTTCTCTCGATCGGACACTTAGAAAAAAAAAAAAAAAAAAAAAAAAAATTGGATTTTTTCTAAGTACAAAATCGAGAGAGGCTAAAAATCACCTCTTTTTCCTTCTCTCGATCAGACACTTAGAAAAAAAACGGAAAAAAAAAAAAAAAATTTGGATTTTTTTCTAAGTACAAAATCGAGAGAGGCTAAAAATCACCTCTTTTTCCTTCTCTCGATCGGACACTTAGAAAAAAAAAAAAAAAAAAAAAAAAAATTTGGATTTTTTCTAAGTACAAAATCGAGAGAGGCTAAAAATCACCTCTTTTTCCTTCTCTCGATCAGACACTTAGAAAAAAAACGGAAAAAAATAAAAATAAATTTGGATTTTTTTCTAAGTACAAAATCGAGAGAGGCTAAAAATCACCTCTTTTTCCTTCTCTCGATCGGACACTTAGAAAAAAAAAAAAAAAAAAAAAAAAAATTTGGATTTTTTCTAAGTACAAAATCGAGAGAGGCTAAAAATCACCTCTTTTTCCTTCTCTCGATCGGACACTTAGAAAAAAAAAAAAAAAAAAAAAAAAAAATTTGGATTTTTTCTAAGTACAAAATCGAGAGAGGCTAAAAATCACCTCTTTTTCCTTCTCTCGATCAGACACTTAGAAAAAAAACGGAAAAAAAAAAAAAAAAAATTGGATTTTTTCTAAGTACAAAATCGAGAGAGGCTAAAAATCACCTCTTTTTCCTTCTCTCGATCGGACACTTAGAAAAAAAAAAAAAAAAAAAAAAAAATTTGGATTTTTTCTAAGTACAAAATCGAGAGAGGCTAAAAATCACCTCTTTTTCCTTCTCTCGATCAGACACTTAGAAAAAAAACGGAAAAAAAAAAAAAAAAAATTGGATTTTTTCTAAGTACAAAATCGAGAGAGGCTAAAAATCACCTCTTTTTCCTTCTCTCGATTAGACACTTAGAAAAAAAACGGAAAAAAAAAAAAAAAAAAATTTGGATTTTTTCTAAGTACAAAATCGAGAGAGGCTAAAAATCACCTCTTTTTCCTTCTCTCGATCAGACACTTAGAAAAAAAACGGAAAAAAAAAAAAAAAAATTTGGATTTTTTTCTAAGTACAAAATCGAGAGAGGCTAAAAATCACCTCTTTTTCCTTCTCTCGATCGGACACTTAGAAAAAAAAAAAAAAAAAAAAAAAAATTTGGATTTTTTCTAAGTACAAAATCGAGAGAGGCTAAAAATCACCTCTTTTTCCTTCTCTCGATCGGACACTTAGAAAAAAAAAAAAAAAAAAAAAAAATTTGGATTTTTTCTAAGTACAAAATCGAGAGAGGCTAAAAATCACCTCTTTTTCCTTCTCTCGATCAGACACTTAGAAAAAAAACGGGAAAAAAAAAAAAAAAATTTGGATTTTTTCTTAGTACAAAATCGAGAGAGGCTAAAAATCACCTCTTTTTCCTTCTCTCGATCAGACACTTAGAAAAAAAACGGAAAAAAAAAAAAAAAAAATTTGGATTTTTTCTAAGTACAAAATCGAGAGAGGCTAAAAATCACCTCTTTTTCCTTCTCTCGATCGGACACTTAGAAAAAAAAAAAAAAAAAAAAAAAAAATTTGGATTTTTTCTAAGTACAAAATCGAGAGAGGCTAAAAATCACCTCTTTTTCCTTCTCTCGATCAGACACTTAGAAAAAAAACGGAAAAAAAAAAAAAAAAAAATGTGGATTTTTTCTAAGTACAAAATCGAGAGAGGCTAAAAATCACCTCTTTTTCCTTCTCTCGATCAGACACTTAGAAAAAAAACGGAAAAAAAAAAAAAAAAAATTTGGATTTTTTTCTAAGTACAAAATCGAGAGAGGCTAAAAATCACCTCTTTTTCCTTCTCTCGATCGGACACTTAGAAAAAAAAAAAAAAAAAAAAAAAAATTTGGATTTTTTCTAAGTACAAAATCGAGAGAGGCTAAAAATCACCTCTTTTTCCTTCTCTCGATCAGACACTTAGAAAAAAAACGGAAAAAAAAAAAAAAAAAATTGGATTTTTTCTAAGTACAAAATCGAGAGAGGCTAAAAATCACCTCTTTTTCCTTCTCTCGATCAGACACTTAGAAAAAAAACGGAAAAAAAAAAAAAAAAATTTGGATTTTTTCTAAGTACAAAATCGAGAGAGGCTAAAAATCACCTCTTTTTCCTTCTCTCGATCGGACACTTAGAGAAAAAAAAAAAAAAAAAAAAAAAAATTGGATTTTTTCTAAGTACAAAATCGAGAGAGGCTAAAAATCACCTCTTTTTCCTTCTCTCGATCGGACACTTAGAAAAAAAAAAAAAAAAAAAAAAAAAAATTTGGATTTTTTCTAAGTACAAAATCGAGAGAGGCTAAAAATCACCTCTTTTTCCTTCTCTCGATCAGACACTTAGAAAAAAAACGGAAAAAAATAAAAATAAATTTGGATTTTTTTTTCTAAGTACAAAATCGAGAGAGGCTAAAAATCACCTCTTTTTCCTTCTCTCGATCAGACACTTAGAAAAAAAAAAAAAAAAAAAAAAAAAATTTGGATTTTTTCTAAGTACAAAATCGAGAGAGGCTAAAAATCACCTCTTTTTCCTTCTCTCGATCGGACACTTAGAAAAAAAAAAAAAAAAAAAAAAAAAAAATTTGGATTTTTTCTAAGTACAAAATCGAGAGAGGCTAAAAATCACCTCTTTTTCCTTCTCTCGATCAGACACTTAGAAAAAAAACGGAAAAAAAAAAAAAAAAAATTGGATTTTTTCTAAGTACAAAATCGAGAGAGGCTAAAAATCACCTCTTTTTCCTTCTCTCGATCGGACACTTAGAAAAAAAAAAAAAAAAAAAAAAAATTTGGATTTTTTCTAAGTACAAAATCGAGAGAGGCTAAAAATCACCTCTTTTTCCTTCTCTCGATCAGACACTTAGAAAAAAAACGGAAAAAAAAAAAAAAAAATTTGGATTTTTTGTAAGTACAAAATCGAGAGAGGCTAAAAATCACCTATTTTTCCTTCTCTCGATTAGACACTTAGAAAAAAAACGGAAAAAAAAAAAACAAAAAATTTGGATTTTTTCTAAGTACAAAATCGAGAGAGGCTAAAAATCACCTCTTTTTCCTTCTCTCGATCGGACACTTAGAAAAAAAAAAAAAAAAAAAAAATTTGGATTTTTTCTAAGTACAAAATCGAGAGAGGCTAAAAATCACCTCTTTTTCCTTCTCTCGATCAGACACTTAGAAAAAAAACGGAAAAAAAAAAAAAAAAATTTGGATTTTTTCTAAGTACAAAATCGAGAGAGGCTAAAAATCACCTCTTTTTCCTTCTCTCGATCGGACACTTAGAAAAAAAAAAAAAAAAAAAAAAAAATTGGATTTTTTCTAAGTACAAAATCGAGAGAGGCTAAAAATCACCTCTTTTTCCTTCTCTCGATCAGACACTTAGAAAAAAAACGGAAAAAAAAAAAAAAAAAATTGGATTTTTTTCTAAGTACAAAATCGAGAGAGGCTAAAAATCACCTCTTTTTCCTTCTCTCGATCGGACACTTAGAAAAAAAAAAAAAAAAAAAAAAAAAAATTTGGATTTTTTCTAAGTACAAAATCGAGAGAGGCTAAAAATCACCTCTTTTTCCTTCTCTCGATCAGACATTTAGAAAAAAAACGGAAAAAAAAAAAAAAAAATTTGGATTTTTTCTAAGTACAAAATCGAGAGAGGCTAAAAATCACCTCTTTTTCCTTCTCTCGATCGGACACTTAGAAAAAAAAAAAAAAAAAAAAAAAATTGGATTTTTTCTAAGTACAAAATCGAGAGAGGCTAAAAATCACCTCTTTTTCCTTCTCTCGATCAGACACTTAGAAAAAAAACGGAAAAAAAAAAAAAAAAAATTGGGATTTTTTCTAAGTACAAAATCGAGAGAGGCTAAAAATCACCTCTTTTTCCTTCTCTCGATCAGACACTTAGAAAAAAAACGGAAAAAAAAAAAAAAAAAAATTGGATTTTTTTCTAAGTACAAAATCGAGAGAGGCTAAAAATCACCTCTTTTTCCTTCTCTCGATCGGACACTTAGAAAAAAAAAAAAAAAAAAAAAAAAATTTGGATTTTTTTAAGTACAAAATCGAGAGAGGCTAAAAATCACCTCTTTTTCCTTCTCTCGATCAGACACTTAGAAAAAAAACGGAAAAAAAAAAAAAAAAAATTTGGATTTTTTCTAAGTACAAAATCGAGAGAGGCTAAAAATCACCTCTTTTTCCTTCTCTCGATCGGACACTTAGAAAAAAAAAAAAAAAAAAAAAAAAAATTTGGATTTTTTCTAAGTACAAAATCGAGAGAGGCTAAAAATCACCTCTTTTTCCTTCTCTCCATCAGACACTTAGAAAAAAAACGGAAAAAAAAAAAAAAAAAATTTGGATTTTTTCTAAGTACAAAATCGAGAGAGGCTAAAAATCACCTCTTTTTCCTTCTCTCGATCAGACACTTAGAAAAAAAACGGAAAAAAAAAAAAAAAAAATTTGGATTTTTTCTAAGTACAAAATCGAGAGAGGCTAAAAATCACCTCTTTTTCCTTCTCTCGATCAGACACTTAGAAAAAAAACGGAAAAAAAAAAAAAAAAAATTTGGATTTTTTCTAAGTACAAAATCGAGAGAGGCTAAAAATCACCTCTTTTTCCTTCTCTCGATCGGACACTTAGAAAAAAAAAAAAAAAAAAAAAAATTTGGATTTTTTCTAAGTACAAAATCGAGAGAGGCTAAAAATCACCTCTTTTTCCTTCTCTCGATCAGACACTTAGAAAAAAAACGGAAAAAAAAAAAAAAAAATTGGATTTTTTCTAAGTACAAAATCGAGAGAGGCTAAAAATCACCTCTTTTTCCTTCTCTCGATCAGACACTTAGAAAAAAAACGGAAAAAAAACAAAAAAAAATTTGGATTTTTTTTTAAGTACAAAATCGAGAGAGGCTAAAAATCACCTCTTTTTCCTTCTCTCGATCGGACACTTAGAAGAAAAAAAAAAAAAAAAAAATTTGGATTTTTTCTAAGTACAAAATCGAGAGAGGCTAAAAATCACCTCTTTTTCCTTCTCTCGATCAGACACTTAGAAAAAAAACAGAAAAAAAAAAAAAAAAAATTTGGATTTTTTCTAAGTACAAAATCGAGAGAGGCTAAAAATCACCTCTTTTTCCTTCTCTCGATCGGACACTTAGAAAAAAAACGGAAAAAAAAAAAAAAAAAATTTGGATTTTTTCTAAGTACAAAATCGAGAGAGGCTAAAAATCACCTCTTTTTCCTTCTCTCGATCGGACACTTAGAAAAAAAACGGAAAAAAAAAAAAAAAAAATTTGGATTTTTTCTAAGTACAAAATCGAGAGAGGCTAAAAATCACCTCTTTTTCCTTCTCTCGATCAGACACTTAGAAAAAAAACGGAAAAAAAAAAAAAAAAAATTTGGATTTTTTCTAAGTACAAAATCGAGAGAGGCTAAAAATCACCTCTTTTTCCTTCTCTCGATCAGACACTTAGAAAAAAAACGGAAAAAAAAAAAAAAAAAATTTGGATTTTTTCTAAGTACAAAATCGAGAGAGGCTAAAAATCACCTCTTTTTCCTTCTCTCGATCAGACACTTAGAAAAAAAACGGAAAAAAAAAAAAAAAAAATTTGGATTTTTTCTAAGTACAAAATCGAGAGAGGCTAAAAATCACCTCTTTTTCCTTCTCTCGATCGGACACTTAGAAAAAAAAAAAAAAAAAAAAAAATTTGGATTTTTTCTAAGTACAAAATCGAGAGAGGCTAAAAATCACCTCTTTTTCCTTCTCTCGATCAGACACTTAGAAAAAAAACGGAAAAAAAAAATAAAAAATTTGGATTTTTTCTAAGTACAAAATCGAGAGAGGCTAAAAATCACCTCTTTTTCCTTCTCTCGATCGGACACTTAGAAAAAAAAAAAAAAAAAAAAAAAAAAATTGGATTTTTTCTAAGTACAAAATCGAGAGAGGCTAAAAATCACCTCTTTTTCCTTCTCTCGATCAGACACTTAGAAAAAAAACGGAAAAAAAAATAAAAAAAATTTGGATTTTTTCTCAGTACAAAATCGAGAGAGGCTAAAAATCACCTCTTTTTCCTTCTCTCGATCAGACACTTAGAAAAAAAACGGAAAAAAAAAATAAAAAAATTTGGATTTTTTTCTAAGTACAAAATAGAGAGAGGCTAAAAATCACCTCTTTTTCCTTCTCTCGATCGGACACTTAGAAAAAAAAAAAAAAAAAAAAAAAATTTGGATTTTTTCTAAGTACAAAATCGAGAGAGGCTAAAAATCACCTCTTTTTCCTTCTCTCGATCAGACACTTAGAAAAAAAACGGAAAAAAAAAAAAAAAAATTTGGATTTTTTTCTTAGTACAAAATCGAGAGAGGCTAAAAATCACCTCTTTTTCCTTCTCTCGATCGGACACTTAGAAAAAAAAAAAAAAAATAAAAAAAAATTTGGATTTTTTCTAAGTACAAAATCGAGAAAGGCTAAAAATCACCTCTTTTTCCTTCTCTCGATCAGACACTTAGAAAAAAAACGGAAAAAAAAAAAAAAAAAATTTGGATTTTTTCTAAGTACAAAATCGAGAGAGGCTAAAAATCACCTCTTTTTCCTTCTCTCGATCAGACACTTAGAAAAAAAACGGAAAAAAAAAAAAAAAAAATTTGGATTTTTTCTAAGTACAAAATCGAGAGAGGCTAAAAATCACCTCTTTTTCCTTCTCTCGATCGGACACTTAGAGAAAAAAAAAAAAAAAAAAAATTTGGATTTTTTCTAAGTACAAAATCGAGAGAGGCTAAAAATCACCTCTTTTTCCTTCTCTCGATCAGACACTTAGAAAAAAAACGGAAAACCGGTTCCGGTTCCGGTTCACCGTGCGTGACTGCTCGCCGTCTGTTCGCTGTTGCGAAAAAGCTAAGTAGCGCTCTATCTGTGTGCTTTTAATTGTTCTACAGCTTTCTTTATCACTTCTCAAACATTTTTAGTGGTACTATTTAACTTGCAAATCACCCGATCTCTGTCCCACCACCCTTTCCTCAGCTAGCCAGCTGCTAAGCTAGCGCGGAGAAAGGCAGCGCCGGTCAGTAAGAAGCTACTCCTACAGACCGCGACCACTTCCCTGAGGACAGCAGGAACTTCACTCGGTGACAGAAAACACTGTGAGTAATGGCTTCCTGTGCGTCTTGCACCATACTCACGGAGAGGTTGGCTCTGCTAGAGGGCCGTGTCCGCCAGTTAGAGCAGAGTAATGTCGTAACTTTAGATGTTGCGGACACATCTGCTAGCGTTAGCTGTAGCGAGCTAACTAGCCCAGCTTGTAGCAGTCCTAAGCGGCCTACAAGCTACGGTGTACCGGTTGAGACGCATAATAGATTTAGCTCTTTAGCTAGTCCTACACCCCAGTCTACCGGGCACCACACCTTAGTTATAGGGGACTCCATCACCCGAAACATAAAGCTTAGCAAACCAGCCACAATAAAGTGTATCCCCGGGGCCAGAGCACCTGACATTGAAGCTAATCTTAGGGAGCTAACTCGCAACAGGCCTAGTAAACACGTACGACAGGCTAATCGCACCACTAATTATGCGAATATAGTTGTACACGTTGGCTCCAATGACACTAGAATGAGACAGTCAGAGATTACAAAGAGAAACATAGCCAGGACTTGTGATCTCGCCAGAAAGATGTCCAGGCATCGAGTAATTGTCTCTGGCCCCCTGCCTGCGAGAGGCAATGATGAGAGATATAGCAGATTAGTCTCGCTTAACAAGTGGTTGGCTAGCTACTGTAGGACGCAGGGACTAACGTTTATTGATAACTGGCCCTCTTTCTGGGGCAAACCAGGCTTGCTGATGAGAGACGGCCTTCACCCTAACCAGGAAGGCGCCATCATCCTGTCTAGAAACATAGACTACTATTTAAGTCTCACTTGACTGACTACACTAGAGCAAGCCCGGTCACAGGCAATTACAATGTCTGTTAGTCCGGGTGAGGAGTCAGTTAAGCTAGAACTAGCCAGCGCCAGGCTGGATAATCCATGTACGCATAGCAATTCTCTTAGAATAATACACAATTCACATAATGTTTTTTCTGTTGTGTCTGTGTCAGAGGTGGACATGCATTCTACTGAGGTGGCAAATTATGATATGTCCAGTCTATTGCAGCACCAAGCAAACAATCGGAAAATTCCCGTCATATCAATTCCTAGATATGGTCGAAACTATTTAAAGTGCACTACGCATAATAAACGCAACATTGTTAATATTGCCACTACGGATAATCTTAACAAAAACTCGTCAAAACAGCCCAATACCTATAATATGGGCTTTTTAAACATAAGATCATTGTCTCCCAAGGCGTTATTGGTTAATGAGGTCATTAGAGACAACAATCTTAACGTCATTGGTCTTAGCGAAACCTGGCTCAAACCGGACGAATTTTTTGCGCTCAATGAGGCATCTCCTCCTAACTATACGAATGCGCATGTTGCCCGCCCTCTTAAAAGGGGAGGGGGTGTCGCACTAATATACAATGAAAATTTCAACCTTACCCCTAACCTAAATAATAAATATAAATCGTTTGAGGTGCTTACTATGAGGTCCGTCACACCGCTACCTCTCGACCTGGCTGTTATCTACCGCCCCCCTGGGCCCTATTCGGACTTTATCAGTGAATTCTCAGAGTTTGTTGCTGATCTAGTGACGCACGCCGACAATATAATCATAATGGGGGACTTTAATATCCATATGAATACCCCATCGGACCCTCAGTGCGTGGCGCTCCAAACCATAATTGATAGCTGTGGTCTTACACAAATAATACATGAACCCACGCATCGCAACGGTAATACAATAGATCTAGTGCTTGTCAGGGGTGTCACCACCTCCAAAGTTATGATACTTCCATATACTAAAGTAATGTCCGATCATTACCTTATAAAATTTGAAGTTTTGACTCTTTGTCAACAAGCTAATAATAATAATAACTGCTATAGCGGCCGCAACATTAATGCTGCCACAACGATGACTCTTGCTGACCTACTGCCTTCGGTAATAGCACCATTCCCAAATTATGTCGGCTCTATTGATAAACTCACTAACAACTTTGACGATGCCTTGCGCGAAATTATTGATAGTATAGCACCGCTAAAGCAAAAAAGGGCCCCTAAAAGGCGCACCCCATGGTTTACAGAAGAAATTAGAGCTCATAAATTATCATGTAGAAAACTGGAACGCAAATGGCGCGCGACTAAACTTGAGGTTTTCCATCAAGCATGGAGTGATAGTTTAATAACTTATAAACGCATGCTTACCTTAGCTAAAGCTAAATACTACTCAAATCTCATCCGCCTCAACAAAAACGATCCTAAATTTCTGTTTAGTACAGTAGCATCGCTAACCCAACAAGGGACTCCTCCCAGTAGCTCCACCCACTCGGCAGATGATTTTATGAATTTCTTTAATAAGAAAATTGAACTCATTAGAAAGGAGATTAAAGACAACGCATCCCAGCTACAACTGGGTTCTATTAACACAAATACGACTGTATATACGACGGACACTGCCCTCCAAAATAGTCTCTCTATTTTTGATGAAATAACATTAGAGGAATTATTACAGCGTGTAAGTGGGATAAAACAAACAACATGTTTACTTGACCCACTTCCTGGGAAACTTATCAAGGAACTGTTTGTATTATTAGGTCCATCAGTGTTAAATATTATAAACTTATCACTTTCCTCCGGCACTGTTCCCCTAGCATTCAAAAAAGCGGTTATTCATCCTCTGCTCAAAAGACCTAACCTCGATCCTGACCTCATGGTAAACTACCGACCGGTCTCCCACCTTCCGTTTATTTCCAAAATTCTCGAAAAAACTGTTGCACAGCAGCTAAATGAACACTTAGTGACTAACAATCTCTGTGAACCTTTTCAATCCGGTTTCAGGGCAAATCACTCTACGGAGACAGCCCTCGCAAAAATGACTAATGATCTATTGCTAACGATGGATTCTGATGCGTCATCTATGTTGCTGCTTCTTGATCTTAGCGCCGCTTTCGATACCGTCGATCATAATATTTTATTAGAGCGTATCAAAACACGTATTGGTATGTCAGACTTAGCCTTGTCTTGGTTTAACTCTTATCTTACTGACAGGATGCAGTGCGTCTCCCATAACAATGTGACCTCGGACTATGTCAAGGTAACGTGCGGAGTTCCCCAGGGTTCGGTTCTTGGCCCTGCACTCTTTAGTATTTACATGCTGCCGCTAGGTGACATCATACGCAAGTACGGTGTTAGCTTTCACTGTTATGCTGATGACACTCAACTCTACATGCCCCTAAAGCTGACCAACACGCCGGACTGTAGTCAGCTGGAGGCGTGTCTTAATGAAATTAAACAATGGATGTCCGCTAACTTTTTGCAACTCAACGCTAAGAAAACGGAAATGCTGATTATCGGTCCTGCTAGACACCAACATCTATTTAATAATACCACCTTAACATTTGACAACCAAACAATTACACAAGGCGACTCGGTGAAGAATCTGGGTATTATCTTCGACCCAACTCTCTCGTTTGAGTCACACATTAAGAGTGTTACTAAAACGGCCTTCTTTCATCTCCGTAATATCGCTAAAATTCGTTCCATCTTGTCCACTAGCGACGCTGAGATCATTATTCATGCGTTCGTTACGTCTCGTCTCGATTACTGTAACGTATTATTTTCGGGTCTCCCTATGTCTAGCATTAAAAGATTACAGTTGGTACAAAATGCGGCTGCAAGGCTTTTGACAAAAACAAGAAAGTTTGATCATATTACGCCTATACTGGCTCACTTGCACTGGCTTCCTGTGCACTTAAGATGCGACTTTAAGGTTTTACTACTTACGTATAAAATATTACACGGTTTAGCTCCAGCCTATCTTGCCGATTGTATTGTACCATATGTCCCGACAAGAAATCTGCGTTCAAAGAACTCCGGCTTATTAGTGATTCCCAGAGCCAAAAAAAAGTCTGCGGGCTATAGAGCGTTTTCTATTCGGGCTCCAGTACTCTGGAATGCCCTCCCGGTAACAGTTAGAGATGCTACCTCAGTAGAAGCATTTAAGTCCCATCTTAAAACTCATTTGTATAATCTAGCCTTTAAATAGACCCCCCCTTTTTTAGACCAGTTGATCTGCCGTTTCTTTTCTTCTCTCCTCTTCTCCCCTGTCCCTTGCGAGGGGGAGTCGCATAGGTCCGGTGGCCATGGATGAAGTGCTGGCTGTCCAGAGCCGGGACCCCGGGTGGACCACTAGCCTGTGCATCGGTTGGGGACATCTCTGCGCTGCTGACCCGTCTCCGCTCGGGATGGTTTCCTGTTGGCCCCGCTGTGGACTGGACTCCCGCTGATGTGTTGGATCCACTGTGGACTGGACTTTCACAATGTTATGTCAGACCCACTCGACATCCGTTGCTTTCGGTCTCCCCTAGAGGGGGGGTTACCCACATATGCGGTCCTCTCCAAGGTTTCTCATAGTCATTCACCGACGTCCCACTGGGGTGAGTTTTTCCTTGCCCGTATGTGGGCTCTGTACCGAGGATGTCGTTGTGGCTTGTACAGCCCTTTGAGACACTTGTGATTTAGGGCTATATAAATAAACATTGATTGATTGATTGACATTGATTGAAAAAAAAAAAAAAAAAATTTGGATTTTTTCTAAGTACAAAATCGAGAGAGGCTAAAAATCACCTCTTTTTCCTTCTCTCGATCAGACACTAAGAAAAAAAACAGAAAAAAAAAAAAAAAAATTGGATTTTTTCTAAGTACAAAATCGAGAGAGGCTAAAAATCACCTCTTTTTCCTTCTCTCGATCGGACACTTAGGAAAAAAAAAAAAAAAAAAAAAAAAAAAATTGGATTTTTTCTAAGTACAAAATCGAGAGAGGCTGAAAATCACCTCTTTTTCCTTCTCTCGATCAGACACTTAGAAAAAAAACGGAAAAAAAAAAAAAAAAATTTGGATTTTTTCTAAGTACAAAATCGAGAGAGGCTAAAAATCACCTCTTTTTCCTTCTCTCGATCGGACACTTAGAAAAAAAAAAAAAAAAAAAAAAATTGGATTTTTTATAAGTACAAAATCGAGAGAGGCTAAAAATCACCTCTTTTTCCTTCTCTCGATCAGACACTTAGAAAAAAAACGGAAAAAAAAAAAAAAAAAATTTGGATTTTTTCTAAGTACAAAATCGAGAGAGGCTAAAAATCACCTCTTTTTCCTTCTCTCGATCAGACACTTAGAAAAAAAACGGAAAAAAAAAAAAAAAAACAATTGGATTTTTTCTAAGTACAAAATCGAGAGAGGCTAAAAATCACCTCTTTTTCCTTCTCTCGATCGGACACTTAGAAAAAAAAAAAAAAAAAAAAAAAAATGTGGATTTTTTCTAAGTACAAAATCGAGAGAGGCTAAAAATCACCTCTTTTTCCTTCTCTCGATCAGACACTTAGAAAAAAAACGGAAAAAAAAAAAAAAAAAATTTGGATTTTTTCTAAGTACAAAATCGAGAGAGGCTAAAAATCACCTCTTTTTCCTTCTCTCGATCGGACACTTAGAAAAAAAAAAAAAAAAAAAAAAAAAATTTGGATTTTTTCTAAGTACAAAATCGAGAGAGGCTAAAAATCACCTCTTTTTCCTTCTCTCGATCAGACACTTAGAAAAAAAACGGAAAAAAAAAAAAAAAAAAAATTGGATTTTTTCTAAGTACAAAATCGAGAGAGGCTAAAAATCACCTCTTTTTCCTTCTCTCGATCAGACACTTAGAAAAAAAAACCGGGAAAAAAAAAAAAAAAATTTGGATTTTTTCTAAGTACAAAATCGAGAGAGGCTAAAAATCACCTCTTTTTCCTTCTCTCGATCAGACACTTAGAAAAAAAACGGAAAAAAAAAAAAAAAATTTGGATTTTTTCTAAGTACAAAATCGAGAGAGGCTAAAAATCACCTCTTTTTCCTTCTCTCGATCGGACACTTAGAAAAAAAAAAAAAAAAAAAAAAAAATTGGATTTTTTCTAAGTACAAAATCGAGAGAGGCTAAAAATCACCTCTTTTTCCTTCTCTCGATC
Source organism: Entelurus aequoreus (assembly GCF_033978785.1). Taxonomy (NCBI): domain Eukaryota; kingdom Metazoa; phylum Chordata; class Actinopteri; order Syngnathiformes; family Syngnathidae; genus Entelurus; species Entelurus aequoreus. The sequence goes on from NC_084743.1 coordinate 776,577, forward strand.
AGACACTTAGAAAAAAAACGGAAAAAAAAAAAAAAAAAATTTGGATTTTTTTCTAAGTACAAAATCGAGAGAGGCTAAAAATCACCTCTTTTTCCTTCTCTCGATCGGACACTTAGAAAAAAAAAAAAAAAAAAAAAAAATTTGGATTTTTTCTAAGTACAAAATCGAGAGAGGCTAAAAATCACCTCTTTTTCCTTCTCTCGATCAGACACTTAGAAAAAAAACGGAAAAAAAAAAAAAACAATTTGGATTTTTTCTAAGTACAAAATCGAGAGAGGCTAAAAATCACCTCTTTTTCCTTCTCTCGATCGGACACTTAGAAAAAAAAAAAAAAAAAAAAAAAAATTGGATTTTTTCTAAGTACAAAATCGAGAGAGGCTAAAAATCACCTCTTTTTCCTTCTCTCGATCAGACACTTAGAAAAAAAACGGAAAAAAAAAAAAAAAAATTTGGATTTTTTTCTAAGTACAAAATCGAGAGAGGCTAAAAATCACCTCTTTTTCCTTCTCTCGATCGGACACTTAGAAAAAAAAAAAAAAAAAAAAAAAAAATTTGGATTTTTTCTAAGTACAAAATCGAGAGAGGCTAAAAATCACCTCTTTTTCCTTCTCTCGATCAGACACTTAGAAAAAAAACGGAAAAAAATAAAAATAAATTTGGATTTTTTTCTAAGTACAAAATCGAGAGAGGCTAAAAATCACCTCTTTTTCCTTCTCTCGATCGGACACTTAGAAAAAAAAAAAAAAAAAAAAAAAAAATTTGGATTTTTTCTAAGTACAAAATCGAGAGAGGCTAAAAATCACCTCTTTTTCCTTCTCTCGATCGGACACTTAGAAAAAAAAAAAAAAAAAAAAAAAAAAATTTGGATTTTTTCTAAGTACAAAATCGAGAGAGGCTAAAAATCACCTCTTTTTCCTTCTCTCGATCAGACACTTAGAAAAAAAACGGAAAAAAAAAAAAAAAAAATTGGATTTTTTCTAAGTACAAAATCGAGAGAGGCTAAAAATCACCTCTTTTTCCTTCTCTCGATCGGACACTTAGAAAAAAAAAAAAAAAAAAAAAAAAATTTGGATTTTTTCTAAGTACAAAATCGAGAGAGGCTAAAAATCACCTCTTTTTCCTTCTCTCGATCAGACACTTAGAAAAAAAACGGAAAAAAAAAAAAAAAAAAATTGGATTTTTTCTAAGTACAAAATCGAGAGAGGCTAAAAATCACCTCTTTTTCCTTCTCTCGATTAGACACTTAGAAAAAAAACGGAAAAAAAAAAAACAAAAAATTTGGATTTTTTCTAAGTACAAAATCGAGAGAGGCTAAAAATCACCTCTTTTTCCTTCTCTCGATCAGACACTTAGAAAAAAAACGGAAAAAAAAAAAAAAAAAATTTGGATTTTTTTCTAAGTACAAAATCGAGAGAGGCTAAAAATCACCTCTTTTTCCTTCTCTCGATCGGACACTTAGAAAAAAAAAAAAAAAAAAAAAAAAATTTGGATTTTTTCTAAGTACAAAATCGAGAGAGGCTAAAAATCACCTCTTTTTCCTTCTCTCGATCAGACACTTAGAAAAAAAACGGAAAAAAAAAAAAAAAAATTTGGATTTTTTTCTAAGTACAAAATCGAGAGAGGCTAAAAATCACCTCTTTTTCCTTCTCTCGATCGGACACTTAGAAAAAAAAAAAAAAAAAAAAAAAAAATTTGGATTTTTTCTAAGTACAAAATCGAGAGAGGCTAAAAATCACCTCTTTTTCCTTCTCTCGATCGGACACTTAGAAAAAAAAAAAAAAAAAAAAAAAATTTGGATTTTTTCTAAGTACAAAATCGAGAGAGGCTAAAAATCACCTCTTTTTCCTTCTCTCGATCAGACACTTAGAAAAAAAACGGAAAAAAAAAAAAAAAATTTGGATTTTTTCTTAGTACAAAATCGAGAGAGGCTAAAAATCACCTCTTTTTCCTTCTCTCGATCAGACACTTAGAAAAAAAACGGAAAAAAAAAAAAAAAAATTTGGATTTTTTCTAAGTACAAAATCGAGAGAGGCTAAAAATCACCTCTTTTTCCTTCTCTCGATCGGACACTTAGAAAAAAAAAAAAAAAAAAAAAAAAATTTTGGATTTTTTCTAAGTACAAAATCGAGAGAGGCTAAAAATCACCTCTTTTTCCTTCTCTCGATCAGACACTTAGAAAAAAAACGGAAAAAAAAAAAAAAAAAATGTGGATTTTTTCTAAGTACAAAATCGAGAGAGGCTAAAAATCACCTCTTTTTCCTTCTCTCGATCAGACACTTAGAAAAAAAACGGAAAAAAAAAAAAAAAAAATTTGGATTTTTTTCTAAGTACAAAATCGAGAGAGGCTAAAAATCACCTCTTTTTCCTTCTCTCGATCGGACACTTAGAAAAAAAAAAAAAAAAAAAAAAAAATTTGGATTTTTTCTAAGTACAAAATCGAGAGAGGCTAAAAATCACCTCTTTTTCCTTCTCTCGATCAGACACTTAGAAAAAAAACGGAAAAAAAAAAAAAAAAAATTGGATTTTTTCTAAGTACAAAATCGAGAGAGGCTAAAAATCACCTCTTTTTCCTTCTCTCGATCAGACACTTAGAAAAAAAACGGAAAAAAAAAAAAAAAAATTTGGATTTTTTCTAAGTACAAAATCGAGAGAGGCTAAAAATCACCTCTTTTTCCTTCTCTCGATCGGACACTTAGAGAAAAAAAAAAAAAAAAAAAAAAAATTGGATTTTTTCTAAGTACAAAATCGAGAGAGGCTAAAAATCACCTCTTTTTCCTTCTCTCGATCGGACACTTAGAAAAAAAAAAAAAAAAAAAAAAAAAAATTTGGATTTTTTCTAAGTACAAAATCGAGAGAGGCTAAAAATCACCTCTTTTTCCTTCTCTCGATCAGACACTT
>NC_084743.1:781994-861994 GCF_033978785.1 Entelurus aequoreus
AACATTGTGAAAGTCCAGTCCACAGTGGATCCAACACATCAGCGGGAGTCCAGTCCACAGCGGGGCCAACAGGAAACCATCCCGAGCGGAGACGGGTCAGCAGCGCAGAGATGTCCCCAACCGATGCACAGGCTAGTGGTCCACCCGGGGTCCCGGCTCTGGACAGCCAGCACTTCATCCATGGCCACCGGACCTATGCAACTCCCCCTCGCAAGGGACAGGGGAGAAGAGGAGAGAAGAAAAGAAACGGCAGATCAACTGGTCTAAAAAAGGGGGGGTCTATTTAAAGGCTAGATTATACAAATGAGTTTTAAGATGGGACTTAAATGCTTCTACTGAGGTAGCATCTCTAACTGTTACCGGGAGGGCATTCCACAGTATTGGAGCCCGAATAGAAAACGCTCTATAGCCCGCAGACTTTTTTTTTGGCTCTGGGGAATCACTAATAAGCCGGAGTTCTTTGAACGCAGATTTCTTGTCGGGACATATGGTACAATACAATCGGCGAGATAGGCTGGAGCTAAACCGTGTAATATTTTATACGTAAGTAGTAAAACCTTAAAGTCGCATCTTAAGTGCACAGGAAGCCAGTGCAAGTGAGCCAGTATAGGCGTAATATGATCAAACTTTCTTGTTTTTGTCAAAAGCCTTGCAGCCGCATTTTGTACCAACTGTAATCTTTTAATGCTAGACATAGGGAGGCCCGAAAATAATACGTTACAGTAATCGAGACGAGACGTAACGAACGCATGAATAATGATCTCAGCGTCGCTAGTGGACAAGATGGAACGAATTTTAGCGATATTACGGAGATGAAAGAAGGCCGTTTTAGTAACACTCTTAATGTGTGACTCAAACGAGAGAGTTGGGTCGAAGATAATACCCAGATTCTTTACCGAGTCTCCTTGTTTAATTGTTTGGTTGTCAAATGTTAAGGTGGTATTATTAAATAGATGTTGGTGTCTAGCAGGACCGATAATCAGCATTTCCGTTTTCTTAGCGTTGAGTTGCAAAAAGTTAGCGGACATCCATTGTTTAATTTCATTAAGACACGCCTCCAGCTGACTACAGTCCGGCGTGTTGGTCAGCTTTAGGGGCATGTAGAGTTGGGTGTCATCAGCATAACAGTGAAAGCTAACACCGTACTTGCGTATGATGTCACCCAGCGGCAGCATGTAAATACTAAAGAGTGCAGGGCCAAGAACCGAACCCTGGGGAACTCCGCACGTTACCTTGACATAGTCCGAGGTCACATTGTTATGGGAGACGCACTGCATCCTGTCAGTAAGATAAGAGTTAAACCAAGACAAGGCTAAGTCTGACATACCAATACGTGTTTTGATACGCTCTAATAAAATATTATGATCAACGGTATCGAAAGCGGCGCTAAGATCAAGAAGCAGCAACATAGATGAAAAATGTCAGTTTTTCTCAGTAGATAAAAATATATAAATAATTGTCAGTGTTTATCTGTAAATAACAATATATAAATAATAAATGTCAGTGTTTCTCAGTAGATAACAATATATAAATAATTGTCAGTGTTTATCTGTAAATAACAATATATAAATAATACATGTCAGTGTTTCTCAGTAAATAACAATATATAAATAATTGTCAGTGTTTATCTGTAAATAACAATATATAAATAATACATGTCAGTTTTTCTCAGTAGATAACAATATATAAATAATTGTCAGTGTTTATCTGTAAATAACAATATATAAATAATACATGTCAGTGTTTCTCAGTAAATAAGAATATATACATAATTGTCAGTGTTTATCTGTAATTAACAATATATAAATAATAAATGTCAGTGTTTCTCTGTAAATAACAATATATAAATAATAAATGTCAGTGTTTATCTGTAAATAACAATATATAAATAATACATGTCAGTGTTTCTCAGTAAATAAGAATATAAATAATTGTCAGTGTTTATCTGTAAATAACAATATATGATAATAAATGTCAGTTTGTATCTGTAAATAACAATATATAAATAATTATCAGTGTTTATCTGTAAATGACAATATATAAATAATAAATGTCAGTGTTTCTCAGTAAATAACAATGTATAAATAATTGTCAGTGTTTATCTGTAAATAACAATATATAAATAATAATGTCATTATTTCTCAGTAAATAACAATATATAAACAATAAATGTCAGTGTGTATCTGTCAACAACAATATATAAATAATAAATGTCAGTATTTCTCAGTAAATAATAATACATAAACAATAAATGTCAGTGTTTATCTGTAAATAACAATATATAAATAGCAAATGTCAGTGTTTATCTGTAAATAAAAATATATAAATAATAAATGTCAGTGTTTCTCAGTAAATAACAATATATAAATAATTGTCAGTGTTTATCTGTAAATAAAGATATATAAATAATAAATGTCAGTGTTTATCTGTAAATAACAATATATAAATAATTGTCAGTGTTTATCTGTAAATAAAGATATATAAATAATAAATGTCAGTGTTTATCTGTAAATAACAATATATAAATAATGACTATCAGTGTTTCTCAGTAAATAACAATATATAAATAATTGTCAGTGTTTCTCAGTAAATAACAATATATAAATAATAAATGTCAGTGTTTATCTCACGCCGACAACACAAACACATCGACTTCAACGTTAGCATTCTGTTGACTCGGGTGAACACTAAGACACTCATAAACAACTGACGAAAAGTAAATACCCATGCAAATATTTTGTGCTAAAGCAAATAACCTCGGTTAATAATAAACTTTTTTAAACTAAATTGTCAATCAAATCAATTCACCGCTTTTAGTCATGTTTTTTTCTCTTGAACTTCTGTATGACTTTAGCTCCAGACTTCTTCTGTCTGTTGGATATTGTCATTACTGCCACAAGTGGTGGGAAAAGTGCATTGCAACCGAGTACCGCAGCAAACCCATACGGGCCACAGCTGAAATTTAACAGATAGTTTTTTTGACGGCCCTCATACAAAGAGCCCTATGGTTAGGAGACACTGTTGTATACCATGAATTGATTAACGTGGTTGAAACAAGTTGAAAAACCTTATTGGGGTGTTACCATTTAGTGGTCAATTGTACGGAATATGTACTGTACTGTGCAATCTACTAATAAAGTCTCAATATGCCATCTACCAAGGGTGGGCGATGCTGAGCATTTTGGTATCGCTGCGATACCAAGTAAATACAGGGCTAGTATTACCTATACTTGGCTCCAAATTGAACTCTAGAGACTTGCTTCCTCACTTTGTAAACAGTAGTAAAACACTAACAAAAATGAATTTTACAATAAGATATCCTTCTAAACACTTAATATACTAAATAGTAATACAACACTAAGTATCGATAGTATTGATAACCCTGGTGTATGTGGACGAAGACCAGCTTGACTCCTGGTTACACAACAATGATACAACCGTATCAGTTGCAGATTACATATTTTAGTTGTGTCTGTAATCTCGTAGTCTTATCTAAAGATGAGGATGGGTGTTGGTTTACATTTTCCTGATTGGCACGGGTTATTCCTGGAATATTTTTTGACTGAGCTCATCTCCGTGAGTAGATGAGGGGAAAGCCCGAGTAAATCTGTCTGCAAGAGTCCTGAGTCAACAGTGTTTTGATCTGTGGCTGTTTGTCTAACCTCCCCTGTCTGTGTCACAGGACATCCTTTGTGTCTGCACACGCACACACACACACACACTCACACACGCACACACACGCACACACACGCACACACACACACACACACACACACAATTACATGCAACAACGTTCAGCAAAGACATGCCAACACACATTTTTCACACTGCAAAGACTAGAATCCGAGCAAGATGAAGAAGTCTAGAGAAGGGAACACAGTCCATCAAAAAAGTATTGCATTTATTTTATTTATTTTTTATTGAGTTGTATAACTACTGTGAAAACTGCAGGAGCCATGAACCCTAAACCTAACCCTAACCCTATGTAAAGTTATTTACTAGGGACTTGTGATGATTCTATTTTACATTTGTCTTGTGGTCTAGATCAGTGTTTTTCAACCACTGTGCTACTGTGATACAGTCTGGTGTGCCGTGGGAGATTAACTAACCCTAACCCCAACCCCAACACCAACCCCAACCCTAACCCTAACCCTAAACCCTAACCCTAACCCCTATACCTAACCCTTTTTGCAAACCAGTAATTATAGTTTGCAAATTATGTGTTGTTAGGGTTAGGATTATCTAACTCCAACCCTAACCCTAACCCCAACCCTAAACCCAACCCTAAACCTAAACCCTAACCCTAACCCTTATACCTAACCCTTTTTGCAAACCAGTAATTATAGTTTGCAAATGATGTGTTGTTAGGGTTAGGATTATCTAACTCCAACCCTAACCCTAACCCCAACCCTAAACCCAACCCTAAACCTAAACCCTAACCCTAACCCCTTTACCTAACCCTTTTTGCAAACCAGTAATTATAGTTTGCAAATTGTGTGTTGTTAGGGTTAGGATTATCTAACCCTAACCCCAACCCCAACCCCAACCCTAACCTTAACCCCAACCCTAACCCTACACCCTAACCCTAACCCTACACCCTAACCCTAACCCCTATACCTAACCCTTTTTGCAAACCAGTAATTATAGTTTGCAAATGATGTGTTTTTAGGGTTAGGATTATCTAACCCTAACCATAACCCTAACCCTAACCCTAAACCTAAACCCTAACCCTAACCCTAACCCTAACCCTAACCCTAAACCTAACCCTAACCCCAACCCTAAACACAACCCTAACCCTAAACCCTAACCCTAACCCCTATACCTAACCCTTTTTGCAAACCAGTAATTATAGTTTGCAAATGATGTGGTGTTAGGGTTAGGATTATCTAACTCCAACCCTAACCCTAACCCCAACCCTAAACCCAACCCTAAACCTAAACCCTAACCCTAACCCCTTTACCTAACCCTTTTTGCAAACCAGTAATTATAGTTTGCAAATGATGTGTTTTTAGGGTTAGGATTATCTAACCCTAACCATAACCCTAACCCTAAACCTAAACCCTAACCCTAACCCTAACCCTAACCCTAACCCTAACCCTAACCCCAACCCTAAACACAACCCTAACCCTAAACCCTAACCCTAACCCCTATACCTAACCCTTTTTGCAAACCAGTAATTATAGTTTGCAAATGATGTGTTGTTAGGGTTAGGATTATCCAACCCTAACCCTAATCCTAACCCCAACCCCAAACCCAACCCTAACCCTAACCCTAACCCTAACCCTAACCCTAACCCTAACCCTAAACCCTAACCCTAACCCCTATACATAACCCTTTTTGCAAACCAGTAATTATAGTTTGCAAATGATGTGTTGTTAGGGTTAGGATTATCTAACTCCAACCCTAACCCTAACCCCAACCCTAAACCCAACCCTAAACCTAAACCCTAACCCTAACCCCTATACCTAACCATTTTTGCAAACCAGTAATTATAGTTTGCAAATGATGTGTTGTTAGGGTTAGGATTATCTAACTCCAACCCTAACCCCAAACCTAAACCCAACCCTAACCCTAAACCCTAACCCTAAACCCTAACCCTAACCCTAACCCCATACCTAACCCTTTTTGCCAACCAGTAATTATAGTTTGCAAATGATGTGTTGTTAGGGTTAGGATTATCTAACCCTAACCCTAACCCTAACCCTAACCCTAACCCCAACCCTAAACCCAACCCCAACCCTAAACCCAACCCTAAACCTAAACCCTAACCCTAACCCTTATACCTAACCCTTTTTGCAAACCAGTAATTATAGTTTGCAAATGATGTGTTGTTAGGGTTAGGATTATCTAACTCCAACCCTAACCCTAACCCCAACCCTAAACCCAACCCTAAACCTAAACCCTAACCCTAACCCCTTTACCTAACCCTTTTTGCAAACCAGTAATTATAGTTTGCAAATTGTGTGTTGTTAGGGTTAGGATTATCTAACCCTAACCCCAACCCCAACCCCAACCCTAACCTTAACCCCAACCCTAACCCTACACCCTAACCCTAACCCTACACCCTAACCCTAACCCCTATACCTAACCCTTTTTGCAAACCAGTAATTATAGTTTGCAAATGATGTGTTTTTAGGGTTAGGATTATCTAACCCTAACCATAACCCTAACCCTAACCCTAAACCTAAACCCTAACCCTAACCCTAACCCTAAACCTAACCCTAACCCCAACCCTAAACACAACCCTAACCCTAAACCCTAACCCTAACCCCTATACCTAACCCTTTTTGCAAACCAGTAATAATAGTTTGCAAATGATGTGGTGTTAGGGTTAGGATTATCTAACTCCAACCCTAACCCTAACCCCAACCCTAAACCCAACCCTAAACCTAAACCCTAACCCTAACCCCTTTACCTAACCCTTTTTGCAAACCAGTAATTATAGTTTGCAAATGATGTGTTTTTAGGGTTAGGATTATCTAACCCTAACCATAACCCTAACCCTAACCCTAAACCTAAACCCTAACCCTAACCCTAACCCTAACCCTAACCCTAACCCTAACCCCAACCCTAAACACAACCCTAACCCTAAACCCTAACCCTAACCCCTATACCTAACCCTTTTTGCAAACCAGTAATTATAGTTTGCAAATGATGTGTTGTTAGGGTTAGGATTATCCAACCCTAACCCTAATCCTAACCCCAACCCCAAACCCAACCCTAACCCTAACCCTAACCCTAACCCTAAACCCTAACCCTAACCCCTATACATAACCCTTTTTGCAAACCAGTAATTATAGTTTGCAAATGATGTGTTGTTAGGGTTAGGATTATCTAACTCCAACCCTAACCCTAACCCCAACCCTAAACCCAACCCTAAACCTAAACCCTAACCCTAACCCCTATACCTAACCATTTTTGCAAACCAGTAATTATAGTTTGCAAATGATGTGTTGTTAGGGTTAGGATTATCTAACTCCAACCCTAACCCTAACCCCAACCCTAAACCCAACCCTAAACCTAAACCCTAACCCTAACCCCTTTACCTAACCCTTTTTGCAAACCAGTAATTATAGTTTGCAAATTGTGTGTTGTTAGGGTTAGGATTATCTAACCCTAACCCCAACCCCAACCCCAACCCTAACCTTAACCCCAACCCTAACCCTACACCCTAACCCTAACCCCTATACCTAACCCTTTTTGCAAACCAGTAATTATAGTTTGCAAATGATGTGTTTTTAGGGTTAGGATTATCTAACCCTAACCATAACCCTAACCCTAAACCTAAACCCTAACCCTAACCCTAACCCCTTTACCTAACCCTTTTTGCAAACCAGTAATTATAGTTTGCAAATTGTGTGTTGTTAGGGTTAGGATTATCTAACCCTAACCCCAACCCCAACCCCAACCCTAACCTTAACCCCAACCCTAACCCTACACCCTAACCCTAACCCCTATACCTAACCCTTTTTGCAAACCAGTAATTATAGTTTGCAAATGATGTGTTTTTAGGGTTAGGATTATCTAACCCTAACCATAACCCTAACCCTAAACCTAAACCCTAACCCTAACCCTAACCCCTATACCTAACCCTTCTTGCCAACCAGTAATTATAGTTTGCAAATTATGTGTTGTTAGGGTTAGGATTATCTAACTCTAACCCTAACCCTAACCCTAACCCTAACCCCAACCCTAAACACAACCCTAACCCTAAACCCTAACCCTAACCCCAATACCTAACCCTTTTTGCAAACCAGTAATTATAGTTTGCAAATGATGTGTTGTTAGGGTTAGGATTATCTAACTCCAACCCTAACCCTAACCCTAACCCTAACCCTAACCCTAACCCTAAACCTAAACCCTAACCCTAACCCCTATACCTAACCCTTTTTGCCAACCAGTAATTATAGTTTGCAAATGATGTGTTGTTAGGGTTCGGATGATCTAACCCTAACCCTAACCCCAAACCTAAACCCAACCCTAACCCTAAACCCTAACCCTAAACCCTAACCCTAACCCTAACCCCATACCTAACCCTTTTTGCCAACCAGTAATTATAGTTTGCAAATGATGTGTTGTTAGGGTTAGGATTATCTAACCCTAACCCTAACCCTAACCCTAACCCTAACCCTAACCCTAACCCCAACCCTAAACCCAACCCTAACCCTAAACCCTAATCCTGACCCCTATACCTTACCCTTTTTGCAAACTAGTAATTATAGTTTGCAAATTATGTGTTGTTAGGGTTAGGATTATATAACCCTAACCCTAACCCTAACCCTAACCCCAAACCCAACCCCAACCCTAACCCTCACCCCAACCCCAACCCTAACCCTAACCCCCATACCTGACCCTTTTTGCAAACCAGTAATTATAGTTTGCAAATGATGTGTTGTTAGGGTTAGGATTATCTAACCCTAACCCTAACCCAAACCTAACCCTAACCCTAACCCCAACCCTAACCTTAACCCTAACCCTAACCCCAACCCTAAACCCTAACCCTTTTTAAAAACCAGTAATGATAGTCTGCAAATGATGTGTTGTTGTTGAGTGTCGGTGCTGTCTAGAGCTCGGCAGAGTAACCGTGTAATACTCTTCCATATCAGTAGGTGGCAGCCGCTAGCTAATTGCTTTGTAGATGTCGGAAACAGCGGGAGACAGCGTGCAGGTAAAAAGGTATCTAATGCTTAAACCAAAAATAAACACAAAGGTGAGTGCCCTAAGAAAAGGCATTGAAGCTTAGGGAAGGCGATGCAGAACAAAACTAAAACTGAACTGGCTACAAAGTAAACAAAAACAGAATGCTGGACGACAGCAAAGACTTACTGTGGAGCAAAGACGGCGTCCACAAAGTACATCCGAACATGGCATGACAATCAACAATGTCCACACAAAGAAGGATAATAACAACAGAAATTAGTCTTGATTGATAAAACAAAGTCGATGCGGGAAATATCGCTCAAAGAAAGACAGCAAAATACCAAAAAAAAGAGAAAAAGCCACCAAAATAGGAGCGCAAGACAAGAAGTAAAACACTACACACAGGAAAACAGCCAAAAAGTCCAAATAAGTCAGGGTGTGACGTGACAGGTGGTGACAGTACACCTACTTTGAGACAAGAGCTATAGTGATGCATGCTTGGTGATGCTTTAAAGTCATACCCAACAATTGCGACAACGACTTTTTACTGTCAAATGAGTTTAGTTTTTTAATGATGTCTGCTGGTGGTGTGCTGGTGGTGTGCTGGTGGTGTGCTGGTGGTGTGCTGGTGGTGTGCTGCTGGTGGTCTGCTGGTGTGCTGGTGGTGTGCTGGTGGTGTGCTGCTGGTGTGCTGCTGGTGTGCTGGTGGTGTGCTGGTGGTGTGCTGGTGGTGTGCTGCTGGTGGTCTGCTGCTGGTGTGCTGGTGGTGTGCTGCTGGTGTGCTGCTGGTGTGCTGGTGGTGTGCTGGTGGTGTGCTGGTGGTGTGCTGGTGGTGTGCTGGTGGTGTGCTGGTGGTCTGCTGCTGGTGTGCTGGTGGTGTGCTGGTGGTGTGCTGGTGGTGTGCTGGTGGTGTGCTGGTGGTGTGCTGGTGGTCTGCTGGTGGTGTGCTGGTGGTGTGCCTCCGCATTTTTACAACGCAAAAATGTGTCTTGGCTCAAAAAAAGGTTGAAAAACACTGATGTAGATAATATGGGGGGGTCCCGATCCGATATTGAAATCAGACATGTGTCCAATATCAGCAAAATAACAAGTATCGGATATCGGCTTGCACGTTGAAATGAAGCGTGTTTACTTGTGTGTGATATCATGTGCGATACAAGCAGTCTTGCATAGTGTCTACTTGTGTGTGATATCATGTGCAATACAAGCAGTCCTGCATAGTGTTTAATCGTTTGTGATATCCTGTGCAATACTGGCTGTCCTGCAGGGTGTTTACTTGTGTGTGATATCATGTGCGATACAAGCAGTCCTGCAGAGTGTCTACGTGTGTGTGATATCATGTGCGAACAAGCAGTCCTGCAGAGTGTCTACTTGTGTGTGATATAATGTGCGATACAAGCAGTCCTGCAGAGTGTTTACTTGTGTGTGATATCATGTGCAATACAAGCAGTCCTGCAGAGTGTTTACTTGTGTGTGATATTATGTGCGATACAAGCAGTCCTGCAGAGTGTCTACTTGTGTGTGATATCATGTGCGATACAAGCAGTCCTGCAGAGTGTCTACTTGTGTGTGATATAATGTGCGATACAAGCAGTCCTGCAGAGTGTTTACTTGTGTGTGATATCATGTGCAATACAAGCAGTCCTGCAGAGTGTTTACTTGTGTGTGATATCATGTGCGATACAAGCAGTCCTGCAGCGTGTCTACTTGTGTGTGATATCATGTGCGATACATGCGATCCTGCAGCGTGTTTACTTGTGTGTGATATCATGTGTGATACAAGCAGTCCTGCAGCGTGTTTACTCGTTTGTGATATCATGTGCGATACAAGCAGTCCTGCAGCGTGTTTCCTCGTTTGTGATATCATGTGCGATACAAGCAGTCCTGCAGAGTGTATACTCGTTTGTGATATCATGTGCGATACCAGCACTCCTGCAGAGTGTCTACTTGTGTGTGATATCATGTGCGATACAAGCGGTCCTGCAGCGTGTTTACTCGTTTGTGATATCATGTGCGATACAAGCACTCCTGCAGAGTGTCTACTTGTGTGTGATATCATGTGCGATACAAGCGGTCCTGCAGTGTGTCTACTCGTGTGTCATATCATGTGCGATACAAGCAGTCCCGCAGCGTGTCTACTTGTGTGTGATATCATGTGCGATACAAGCGGTCCTGCAGCATGTCTACTTGTGCAAAGCTGGACAGTTAACAACTAAATGTCCTCCAATTAACGCACAATTTCTTCTACTTTACTAAAGTCGTTTACAAAAGGTAAACATGCTAGGCTACATGCTACTAGGAGCTAGCAGCTACACAACAGCTAAGCACACAATAGCGCACGCCCTCTGTGTGGTATCGGGAGTGAAAAAGTTGTATGTGTTCTACTCGTTACTGTAATGACTTTTGAAAAGTAGACTAACAGGGATCATATGTGCTCTATACAGCCATGTTGTGTATTATTTATAAACATGCACACGCCTGCTGGCGACTCACGCTTCAACCGGTTCTTAGCTAATGCACCGGACGCACTCGCATTGCTTTTCTTTGGACATGTTTTTTTTTTTTTCTCTCTCCCTCTCGGATTTTCTCACTTAACCGTTATTGGCATTATTCTTGCATCTTCATCACGCTGGGATGCATCCGTCCCCTAAAGGTCACTCCTGGTTTTTAATTGCTTTCAAAAGATGGCGTCGCCTGAAAAGGAGCTGTATCAGGTAGAAGAAGAAAGTGAGACGTTGTGATCAAACTCCAGGCTTTTTATTTCCTTACCAAATGTGTTCTTTGTTTCCCTTTTGACAGAAAAAAAATACATGTAGTGTGTCAGGTTCAAACACTGACGACATCTATCAAACAAGACAAGAAGCAAGGAAGTAAACAGAGACAGAATTACATTTGGCTCAATTGAGGAGCGCGCGTACACATGTACCTTTGCACAGTGTTCCACCGCGCTCTGACGAAAGATTGTATTTTATTTGGACTTTCCCTGATTACGTGGCAACATCTGTTTTCTAAAGGAAGGGGGTCATAAACAGCCGCTGCCTTTGTCACAAAACAGTTAAAAGAAAAGGTCGTAAAACAAACGTTTTGACTGACCTTTTTCTTCAAGGTTATATTTCTCATCTTGTTTCGAGAAAAATTGTTGTACATTATTTATTTATTTATTTAGCCTTTATTTAACCAGGTAACATCCCATTGAGATCAAAGATCTCTTTTCCAAGGGAGACCTGGCCAAGAGGGCAGCAGCAAGGTTACATTAAAACAGTAAACAAATACATAAAACATCACATTTACAACATTAAAACTTGCTCACATGACACATGTGAGTAAGTGTTGGCTAGCAGGTTATAGTTTGTTTTGTACATCATTCTGGCTGTTTGCGAATGCACCAAATCATTGAATTTTGTCAGGTTCAAACACTGATGACATCTATCAAACAAGACAAGAAGCAAGGAATTAAACAGAGACAGAATTACATTTGGCTCAATCGAGGAGAGCACGTACACATGTACCCTTGTACAGTGTTCCACCGCGCTCTGACGAAAGATTGTACGCCTCCTCTTTTATTTGGACTTTCCCTGATTACATGGCGACATCTGTTTTCTAAAGGAAGGGGGTCGTAAACAGCCGCTGCCTTTGTCACAAAACAGTTAAAAGAAAAGGTCGTGAAACAAACGTTTTGACTGACCTTTTTCTTCAAGGTTATATTTCTCATCTTGTTTCGAGAAAAATTGTTGTACATTATTTATTTATTTATTTAGCCTTTATTTAACCAGGTAACATCCCATTGAGATCAAAGATCTCTTTTCCAAGGGAGACCTGGCCAAGAGGGCAGCAGCAAGGTTACATTAAAACAGTAAACAAATACATAAAACATCACATTTACAACATTAAAACTTGCTCACATGACACATGTGAGTAAGTGTTGGCTAGCAGGTGATAGTTTGTTTTGTACATCATTCTGGCTGTTTGCAAATGCACCAAATCATTGAATTTTGTCAGGTTCAAACACTGATGACATCTATTAAACAAGACAAGAAGCAAGGAAGTAAACAGAGACAGAATTACATTTGGCTCAATCGAGGAGAGCGCGTACACCTGTACCCTTGCACAGTGTTCCACCGCGCTCTGACGAAAGACTGTACGCCTCCTCTTTTATTTGGACTTTCCCTGATTACGTGGCAACAGCTGTTTTCTAAAGGAAGGGGGTCGTAAACAGCCGCTGCCTTTGTCACAAAACAGTTCAAAGACAAGGTCGTAAAACAGTTCAAAGAAAAGGTGCCCGGAGGGGAGTCAGGTCCTGCTTCCTCTCCGCTTTGTAGATCTCGGGTCAAGACATACATTTTCCTGTGGATTACAATACGTCAAAGAAACCGACACCTTCATGTCGCTTCCCATCCTACACAGTGGAGCTTTACAAGCCTTTTGATTGGTAAGATCAAAGGCAGCTTTCATTGAAACACAAAGTTCTGTGATAACTTAGATACAATTATTCTGACATAGTGCATTTTATTTAATATTTAATTTGAAATAATATTAATTCATCATACTTAAAAAAAAAAAATATTGAAAATAAATAAATATTCAAATATCTGCGTGGCTTATGCATGAATCTGCAATAATAATGTTGTTTGTGTTAATATATTAATAATGTAATGTTACCGTGGTTACATTTGGATCAATTTAGGTCTAACATTATATCATCTGTATTAATAATGAACTATTAGTTTTGTGTTCCCCGATAATGTAACAAATATATGCATTACAAACGTTTTTGTATGGTAAAAATAAAAATATTTTGAGTTCAAAGTAAGTTATCCATTAAATTGTACATTGTAAAAAAAAATATTTTACGGTAAAAATCCCAAACTGGCTGCATAGTCGCCAGAAATTTACAGTAAGAAAACAGTGGTATGGTTTTTCTATTTACAGTAATACACCGCTAAAACAACAACCATAGATTTTACAATAAAAAACTGGCCATTCAGTCGCCAGACTATTACCGTGAAAAACAATAGTACCGTTTTTCTATTTTCACAAATGCACTAAAAACAACCACCACAGATTTTTCATGCTAAAAAATTTTTTTGCAGCCATAACAGTAATATTCGGTGAAAACAACCATAGATTTTACAATAAAAATTGGCCCCAGATTTCTACTTTCCAAAAAAATTGGTAGCATTTTTCTATTTACAGTAATTCACAGTAAAAACAACCATAGATTTTACAATTTAAAAAACTGGCCCCTCAGTTTCCAGATGGTACCGTTTTTCGTTTCCCAGTAATACACCGCAAACATAACAACCATAGATTTTACAGTAAGAAAAATGACCACTCTGTCGCCAAAATTTTACTGTAAAAAAGCAGTGGTACCGTTTTTCTATTTACTGCAATACGCCGTTAAAAACAACAACAACCATAGATATTACGATAAAAAAAAACCTGTATTATTTTACTGTATAAAAGCAATGGTAGCATTTTTCTATTTACAGTAATTCACAGTAAAAACAACCATAGATTTTACAATTTAAAAAACTGGCCCCTCAGTTTCCAGATGGTACCATTTTTCGTTTCACAGTAATACACAGCAAACATAACAACCATAGATTTTACAGTAAGAAAAATTACCACTCTCTCCCCAAAATTGTACTGTAAAAAAGCAATGGTACCGTTTTTCTATTTACTGCAATACGCCGTTAAAAACAACAACCATAGATATTACGATACAAAAACCTGTATTATTTTACTGTATAAAAGCAATGGTAGCATTTTTCTATTTACAGTAATTCACAGTAAACACAACCATAGATTTTACGATTTTGAAAAAAAATTGCCCCTTCAGTTTCCAGATTTTTACAGCAAAAACAGTGGTAGTGTTTTTCGTTTCCCAGTAATACACCGCAAACATAGCAACCATAGATTTTACAGTAAGAAAAATTACCACTCTCTCCCCAAAATGTTACTGTAAAAAAGCAGTGGTACCGTTTTTCTATTTACTGCAATACGCCGTTAAAAACAACAACCATAGATATTACGATAAAAAAAAACTGTATTATTTTACTGTATAAAAGCAATGGTAGCATTTTTCTATTTACAGTAATTCACTGTAAAAACAACCATAGATTTTACGATTTTGAAAAAAAATTGCCCCTTCAGTTTCCAGATTTTTATAGCAAAAACAGTGGTAGTGTTTTTCGTTTCCCAGTAATACACCGCAAACATAACAACCATAGATTTTACAGTAAGAAAAATGTATCACTCTCTCGCCAAAATGTTACTGTAAAAAAGCAGTGGTACCGTTTTTCTATTTACTGCAATACGCCGTTAAAAACAACAACAACCATAGATATTACGATAAAAAAACTGTATTATTTTACTGTATAAAAGCAATGGTAGCATTTTTCTATTTACAGTAATTCACAGTAAAAACAACCATAGATTTTACAATTTAAAAAACTGGCCCCTCAGTTTCCAGATGGTACCATTTTTCGTTTCACAGTAATACACCGCAAACATAACAACCATAGATTTTACAGTAAGAAAAATTACCACTCTCTCCCCAAAATTGTACTGTAAAAAAGCAATGGTACCGTTTTTCTATTTACTGCAATACGCCGTTAAAAACAACAACCATAGATATTACGATACAAAAACCTGTATTATTTTACTGTATAAAAGCAATGGTAGCATTTTTCTATTTACAGTAATTCACAGTAAACACAACCATAGATTTTACGATTTTGAAAAAAAATTGCCCCTTCAGTTTCCAGATTTTTACAGCAAAAACAGTGGTAGTGTTTTTCGTTTCCCAGTAATACACCGCAAACATAGCAACCATAGATTTTACAGTAAGAAAAATTACCACTCTCTCCCCAAAATTTTACTGTAAAAAAGCAGTGGTACCGTTTTTCTATTTACTGCAATACGCTGTTAAAAACAACAACCATAGATATTACCATAAAAAAAACTGTATTATTTTACTGTATAAAAGCAATGGTAGCATTTTTCTATTTACAGTAATTCACTGTAAAAACAACCATAGATTTTACGATTTTGAAAAAAAATTGCCCCTTCAGTTTCCAGATTTTTATAGCAAAAACAGTGGTAGTGTTTTTCGTTTCGCAGTAATACACCGCAAACATAACAACCATAGATTTTACAGTAAGAAAAATGACCACTCTGTCGCCAAAATGTTACTGTAAAAAAGCAGTGGTACCGTTTTTCTATTTACTGCAATACGCCGTTAAAAACAACAACAACCATAGATATTACGATAAAAAAACTGTATTATTTTACTGTATAAAAGCAATGGTAGCATTTTTCTATTTACAGTAATTCACAGTAAAAACAACCATAGATTTTACAATTTAAAAACTGGCCCCTCAGTTTCCAGATGGTACCATTTTTCGTTTCACAGTAATACACCGCAAACATAACAACCATAGATTTTACAGTAAGAAAAATTACCACTCTCTCCCCAAAATTGTACTGTAAAAAAGCAATGGTACCGTTTTTCTATTTACTGCAATACGCCGTTAAAAACAACAACCATAGATATTACGATACAAAAACCTGTATTATTTTACTGTATAAAAGCAATGGTAGTATTTTTCTATTTACAGTAATTCACAGTAAACACAACCATAGATTTTACGATTTTGAAAAAAAATTGCCCCTTCAGTTTCCAGATTTTTACAGCAAAAACAGTGGTAGTGTTTTTCGTTTCCCAGTAATACACCGCAAACATAACAACCATAGATTTTACAGTAAGAAAAATTACCACTCTCTCCCCAAAATGTTACTGTAAAAAAGCAGTGGTACCGTTTTTCTATTTACTGCAATACGCCGTTAAAAACAACAACCATAGATATTACCATAAAAAAAACTGTATTATTTTACTGTATAAAAGCAATGGTAGCATTTTTCTATTTACAGTAATTCACTGTAAAAACAACCATAGATTTTACGATTTAGAAAAAAAATTGCCCCTTCAGTTTCCAGATTTTTATAGCAAAAACAGTGGTAGTGTTTTTCGTTTCCCAGTAATACACCGCAAACATAACAACCATAGATTTTACAGTAAGAAAAATGTATCACTCTCTCGCCAAAATGTTACTGTAAAAAAGCAGTGGTACCGTTTTTCTATTTACTGCAATACGCCGTTAAAAACAACAACAACCATAGATATTACGATAAAAAAAACTGTATTATTTTACTGTATAAAAGCAATGGTAGCATTTTTCTATTTACAGTAATTCACAGTAAAAACAACCATAGATTTTACAATTTAAAAAACTGGCCCCTCAGTTTCCAGATGGTACCATTTTTCGTTTCACAGTAATACACCGCAAACATAACAACCATAGATTTTACAGTAAGAAAAATTACCACTCTCTCCCCAAAATTGTACTGTAAAAAAGCAATGGTACCGTTTTTCTATTTACTGCAATACGCCGTTAAAAACAACAACCACAGATATTACGATAAAAAAAACTGTATTATTTTACTGTATAAAAGCAATGGTAGCATTTTTCTATTTACAGTAATTCACAGTAAAAACAACCATAGATTTTACAATTTAAAAAACTGGCCCCTCAGTTTCCAGATGGTACCATTTTTCGTTTACCAGTAATACACCGCAAACATAACAACCATAGATTTTACAGTAAAAAAATTACCACTCTCTCGCCAAAATTTTACTGTAAAAAAGCAGTGGTACCGTTTTTCTATTTACTGCAATACGCCGTTAAAAACAACAACCATAGATATTACGATAAAAAAAAACTGTATTATTTTACTGTATAAAAGCAATGGTAGCATTTTTCTATTTACAGTAATTCACTGTAAAAACAACCGTAGATTTTACGATTTTGAAAAAAAATTGCCCCTTCAGTTTCCAGATTTTTACAGCAAAAACAGTGGTAGTGTTTTTCGTTTCCCAGTAATACACCACAAACATAACAACCATAGATTTTACAGTAATGAAAATTGATCACTCTCTCGCCAAAATTTTACCATAAAAAAGCAGTGGTACCATTTTTCTATTTACTGCAATACGCCAATAAAAAACTGTCCGCTCTCTCGTCAGAATTTTACTGTATAAAAGCAATGGTAGCATTTTTCTATTTACAGTAATTCACTGTAAAAACAACCTTTTTGAAACCAAGAGCTACTTCTTGGGTAGTGATTAATGCGAAGGGCTACCAGTTTGATACACACTTAAATAATTTGCCAGAAATAGCCAATTTGCTCAATTTACCTTCAACTCTATGTTATTATTAATAATTAATGATATTTACACTTAATTGAACTGTTTAAAAAGAGGAGAAAACACACAAAAAATGACAATTACATTTTGAAACAGTTTATCTTCAATTTCGACTCTTTAAAATTCAAAATTAAACCGAAAAAAAGAAGAGAAAAACTAGCTAATTCGAATCTTTTTGAAAAAATTCAAAAAAAATTATGGAACATCATTAGTAATTTTTCCTGATTAAGATTAATTTTAGAATTTTGATGACATGTTTTAAATAGTTTAAAATCCAATCTGAACTTTGTTAGAATATATAACAAATTGGACCAAGCTATATTTCTAACAAAGACAAATCATTATTTCTTCTAGATTTTCCAGAACAAAATTTTTAAAAGAAATTCAAAAGACTTTGAAATAAGATTTAAATTTGATTCTACAGATTTTCTAGATTTGCCAGAATATTTTTTTTGAATTTTAATCATAATAAGTTTGAAGAAATATTTCACAAATATTCTTCGTCGAAAAAACAGAAGCTAAAATGAAGAATTAAATGTATTTATTATTCTTTACAATAAAAAAAATATGTACTTGAACATTGATTTAAATTGTCAGGAAAGAAGAGGAGAGAATTTAAAAGGTAAAAAGGTATATGTGTTTAAAAATCCTAAAATAATTTTTAAGGTTGTATTTTTTCTCTAAAATTGTCTTTCTGAAAGTTATACGGAGCAAAGTAAAAAAAAATAAAATAATTTATTTAAACAAGTGAAGACCAAGTCTTTGAAATATTTTCTTGGATTTTCAAATTCTATTTGAGTTTTGTCTCTCTTAGAATTAAAAATGTCGGGCAAAGCGAGACCAGCTTGCTAGTAAATAAATAAAATTAAAAAAAATAGAGGCAGCTCGCTGGTAAGTGCTGCTATTTGAGCTATTTTTAGAACAGGCCAGCGGGCTACTCATCTGGTCCTTACGGGCTACCTGGTGCCCGTGGGCACCGTGTTGGTGACCCCTGTTTCACGCTGAAAAAAAAAATGGCCCCTTCAGTTTGCAGATTTTTACAGCAAAACCATTGGTAGCGTTTTTCTATTCACAGTAACGCACCGCAAAAATAACAATAGATTTTACAGTAAAAAAAATGGCCACTCTCGCCAAAATGTTGGCGTAAAAAAAACAATGGTACCATTTTTCTATTTACATCAATACGCTGTAAAAACAACTACATTAGATTATATGGTTAAAAAAAAAACTGTCCACATTTTCGCCGGAATTTTACTGTACAAAAACATCAGTAGCGTTTTTTTTTTTTCTTTACGGTAATTTACCCTAAAAACAACAACCATAGATTTGATGATGAAAAAAAATTGGTCGCTTAGTTGCCAGAATTTTACCGTAAAAAACTGTTACCGTTTTTCTATTTACAGCAATACACCGTAAAACAAGCACCACAGATTTTACAGTAAAAAACTTGCTGCTCTGTCGCCATAATTTTACTGTAAAAAAAAATCATGTGTACTTTTTTAATTTTTACACAAATACACCATAAAAAAAACAACCATAGATTTTACGATAGTAAAAAATGTCCTCTCAGCCGCCAGAATTTTACCATTAAAAAAAAAAACTGGTAGCATTTTCCGATTCACAGTAATGCACCGCAAAATTAACAACCATAGATTTTATAGTAAGAAAAATGGCCAATCTCTCGCCAAAATTTTGCTGTAAAAAAAAACAATGTTACCATTTTCCTATTTACAGTAATTCACTGTCAAAACAACCATACATTTTATGATTTAAAAAAAAAAGTCCAATCAGTTTCCAGATTTTTATAACAAAACCAGTGGTACTGTTTTTCTATTTACACCGCAAAAATAACCATAGATTTTACAGTAAGAAAAATGGCAAAAAAAACAAAGGTACCACTTTTGTATTTACAGCAATACGATGTAGAAACAAGCATCGTAGATTTTATGGTAAAATAAAACTGGCCGCTCTCTCGGCGTAATTTTACTGTATAAAAACTTCGGTAGCATTTTGTTTTTTTACGGTAATTTACCCTAAAAAAACACCATAGATTTTATGATATAAAACCGATCACTTAGTTGCCAAAAAAACAGGCATGGGTAACGTTAGCTGTGATGCTCGCGGTGCGAGTGGTAATACGAGAGAAAGACGGTGCGAATCTGGTAACAAATGAAGGAAGAATTAATTCCCAAGAAAAAACAGTGGTGGTTTGGCTTCAAGCGGGAAGATGTTGAACAGACAACCGTAATATGTCAAGTATGTGGCAAAAGCGTTGCTACAATAAGTAGCATTAGTGCTAATTTGTAGCATCATTATGAAAAGTCACCCGCTAGAGAATGAAGAGTGCTTGAAACTCTGCATATCAACATGTCCGGCTGGAGATGGAAATGCCCAAGCAACCATTTCCACATCAACACCGTATGAAACAAATAGTCAACAACAGAAGGAGATAACGTCCGCAGGAACCTACCACATAGCGAAGGACATACACTATTGGATTTCCTATTATGCAGCTCATTTTTATTTGACACTTATTGAAATATCTTGTGTGACATCATGCACAAAAGTGCACTTTATTTGTTTTTAACTATTGTAGTGG
The DNA here is from genome assembly GCF_033978785.1 of Entelurus aequoreus. Classification (NCBI taxonomy): domain Eukaryota; kingdom Metazoa; phylum Chordata; class Actinopteri; order Syngnathiformes; family Syngnathidae; genus Entelurus; species Entelurus aequoreus. Next base: position 802,499 of record NC_084743.1, read on the forward strand.
CGTTCTGTACAAAAAGTGCACTTTAATTGAGTGTTGTTTTGATGTGTCATCTTAGTGACATCATGCACAAAAGTGCACTAATAGCTTGTTTTAAAATGTCTCTGACAATCTTGCACTTTCTGTTTTGGAAATGACATGAATGTTTGTGCCACTGCTTAATAACTGTTTCATAAATACACTTTGAGTTGTGATTTCCCTCTCTGCATGGAAGTTTAAAAGTAGCATATATTAATGCAGTATGAAGAAGAATGTTGTAATGTAGACACATAGAATCTTCATACTGCTGTGATTATATGCATCAAGTGTTCATTCAAGGCCAAGGCAAAATATCCAGATATATATGGTGTATCGTGACATGGACTAAAAATATCCACATATTCATAAAAGGCTTTATCGCCCAGCCCTACGGTAGGCATGGTGTTCCTGAGATTAAAGGCCTCACCTTTTCTCCTCCAAACATATTGCTGGGTATTGTGGCCAAACAGCTCAAACAGGGGGTGTAGTTTGTAGCGTCCCAGAAGAGTTAGTGCTGCAAAGGATACTGGGTATTTGTTCTGTTGTGTTTATGTTGTGTTGCGGTGCGGTGCGGATGTTCTCCCGATATGTGTTTGTCATTCTTGTTTGGTGTGGATTCACAGTGTTGCATATATTTCTAACAGTTTTAAAGTTTTTTATACTGGCACCCTCAGTGTGACCTGTATGGCTGTTGATGAAGTATGCGTTGCATTCGCTGGTGTGTGCGTACAGACGCCGCACATATCTTGTGACTGCGTCTGAACGATGTTAGAATGGATGAAAAGCGGACGTGACGATAGCTCGTAGAGTACGTTAAAGGTTAATTTGTTCAACCTTGGCCCACGGCTTTGTTCAGTTTTAAATGTTTTCCCACTCTGTATTTGAGTTTGACACCCCTGTGTTGGATTGTTAGTATGGGCATAGACTTTTATATAACAAGCTACATATTTAATGAAAGATAAATACTGTAATTTTGCATGAATTTGAAAATAATTTAAGAAAACAAAAAATGCTATGTATAATTAATTTGGTATTTTTCTGTAAAAAAAAATAGAAATATACATAGTTTGTCATTACTGGCATATTACTTAAAATAACATAATTGTTTATTTACAGATAATGTCTTCAATTCTACAGTTTTATAAACTATTTTAAAAAATACAACAGAAGTTTAGAGTAAATTAACCATAAAAATAGGATTTTTTTTTACAGTGTATTAAACAAGACAAGAGGCAAAGAATTAAACAGAGACATTATTCTATTTGGACTCATTTGAGGAGACACGCCTGGACACACCGTACTCTTGAACAGTCTCCAGCACGCTCTGCCAAAAGACGGCATGCCTCCTCCTTTTATTTTGGACCCTCCCCGACCACATGGCCACCACTGCTTCCAAATGATAAAGGTTCGTAAAATAGTTCTAAAATAGTTCCATAAAGAGTTCGTAAAATATTTCAAAAAGAGTTCGTCTGGAAATTGTGCAGATCCTGTCATCTCTCCGCTTTGAAGTCATTGGGCCGGAACAACATCCTTCTGTTGATTACCATACATGAGAGAAAACACAAAACCCTTCAGGTGGTTCTCCCCCTTACACAGTGGAGTTTTACGAGCCTTCTTCTTGGTAGGTTTCAAAGACATCCATCCATCCATCCATCTTCTTCCGCTTATCCGAGGTCCACTCACCGTGGTCAGCCTAAGCAGGGAAGCCCAGACTTCCCACTCCCCTGCCACTTCGTCCAGCTCCTCCCGGGGGATCCCGAGGCATTCCCAGGCCAGCCGGGAGACATAGTCTTCCCAACATGTCCTGGGTCTTCCCCGCGGCCTCCTACCGGTCGGACGTGCCCTAAACACCTCCCTAGGGAGGCGTTCGGGTGGCATCCTGACCAGATGCCCGAACCACCTCATCTGGCTCCTCTCCATGTGGAGGAGCAGTGGCTTTACTTTGAGCTCTTCCCGGATGGCAGAGCTTCTCACCCTATCTCTAAGGGAGAGCCCTGCCACCCGTCGGAGGAAACTCATTTGGGCCGCTTGTACCCGTGATCTTGTCCTTTCGGTCATAACCCAAAGCTCATGACCATAGGTGAGGATGGGAACGTAGATCGACCGGTAAATTGAGAGCTTTGCCTTCCGGCTCAGCTCCTTCTTCACCACAACGGATCGATACAGCGTCCGCGTTACTGAAGACGCCGCACCGATCCGCCTGTCGATCTTACGATCCACTCTTCCCTCACTCGTGAACAAGACTCCGAGGTACTTGAACTCCTCCACTTGGAGCAGGGTCTCCTCCGCAACCCAGAGATGGCACTCCACCCTTTTCCGGGCGAGAACCATGGACTCGGACTTGGAGGTGCTGATTCTCATCCCAGTCGCTTCACACTCAGCTGCGAACCGATCCAGCGAGAGCTGAAGATCTTGGCCAGATGAAGCCATCAAGACCACATCATCTGCAAAAAGCAGAGACCTAATCCTGCAGCCACCAAACCGGATCCCCTCAAGGCCCTGACTGCGCCTAGAAATTATGTCCATAAAAGTTCTGAACAGAATGGGTGACAAAGGGCAGCCTTGGCGGAGTCCAACCCTCACTGGAAACGTGTCCGACTTACTGCCGGCAATGCGGACCAAGCTCTGACACTGATCATACAGGGAGCGGACCGCCACAATCAGACAGTCCAATACCCCATACTCTCTGAGCACTCCCCACAGGACTTCCCGAGGGACACGTTCTCCTCCGCAACCCGGAGATGGCACTCCACCCTTTTCCGGGCGAGAACCATGGACTCGGACTTGGAGGTGCTGATTCTCAACCCAGTCGCTTCACACTCGGCTGCGAACCGATCCAGTGAGAGCGAAGATCCTGGCCAGATGAAGCCATCAGGACCACATCATCTGCAAAAAGCAAAGACCTAATTCTGCAGCCACCAAACCGGATCCCCTCAACGCCTTGACTGCGCTTAGAAATTATGTCCATAAAAGTTATGAACAGAATGGGTGACAAAGGGCAGCCTTGGCGGAGTCCAACCCTCACTGAAACGTGTCCGACTTACTGCCGGCAATGCGGACCAAACTCTGGCACTGATCATACAGGGAGCGGACCGCCACAATCAGACAGTCCGATACCCCATACTCTCTGAGCACTCCCCACAGGACTTCCGAGGGACACGGTCGAATGCCTTCTCCAAGTCCACAAAGCACATGTAGACTGGTTGGCAAACTCCCATGCACCCTCAAGGACCCTGCCGAGAGTATAGAGCTGGTCCACAGTTCCACGACCAGGACGAAATCCACACTGTTCCTCCTAAATCCGAGGTTTGACTATCCGGTGTAGCCTCCTCTCCAGTACACCCGAATAGACCTTACCGGGAAGGCTGAGGAGTGTGATCCCACGATAGTTGGAACACACCCTCCGGTTCCTCTTCTTAAAGAGACAGAAGCTTTCAAAGACAGCCTTTTGTCTTCTTGTCAGGAACACAATGTAATACAACGTTTTTGTGATCATTTAGAAACAATTATTCTAACAGCGACTGTATATGTTTCCCTCATCTTTTTCCCTCATCTTTTTGCCCCCCCCCCCCCCCCCCCCCGCCCATAGGCAATAGTGTGATAATATCATGAGGTGAATTGTTACATTCCCAAATGATTCGTGGGCAGGGCCGGCCCGTGGCATAGGCCGTATAGGCAAATGCTAAGGACGCCGTCTATCAGGGGGCGCCACGCCAGTGCCACAAATGTTGGAGGAAAAGAAAAAAAAGTTGGTACTATTATTTCTAAATACAAAAATAATCCCACGTTAATTAAAATGCAAAGTAAAGCCTAATTATTATTTGTTACAACATTACACCCCCTCCCGTCCCCCCGCACGGTGCGCCCCCTCCCTTACCGTATCATGACTCTTTTTGGACGTCACCACATCAAAAAATCAACACAAGATGTCAAAACGGCCAAAACTGTCAGGTGCCCAGGAAGAAAAAAATAGAAAAGAAGAGGAGGGGAAACGAGAAAAAGACAGAGGTAGCAGGTAGGTAACGTTAGCCTACATGAAATTATTTGTCTGCTACAGAATGTGATAGTAACCTGGCTTTTTAGCATTAAGCTAATGTTACATGATTCGGCAATTGCTAATCAATAAATAGCTAGTTCTGTTTTAACGCCGGGTTAATATTGTGGAGGGGGCTAAATTGTTATGGAAAATAATAATGTAACGTCAGGTAATTACAGTACTCCCACCTTACATTCTTCAGGGACATTTGTATTGGATCTTTTAAGCAAGTGTTTTTTGTTTACATTGTCATTGCCTTCTGGTTAGCTAATGTTTGCCCTGCAGGTAATAGTCACTTTTCCACCCCTTTATATATTAGGTGTAGTTGTAAGCCTAGTTGTTAAAGTGCAGATCATTAATGTTAATTAAGCAATATCACATGAGAGGGAATGCTGTTTTTTAATTGGAGCACTGCTGTGATTCGGTTAAAGATAATCATAACATAACATTATCATATAATATGTTATACTGTTACTTTGCATTCTGCTATTCAGCATTCCACTGTAATGATGACAATAATTGAATCTAATCTAATTTGCATATCAGTTAACATCATACATATATCTCCTTGGTTTTTCATCTATATTATATCATTTCATTTTATTCCTGGAATCATATGTTTTTTATTATTAGACTGTAGTACTTCACTGGCGCCTCCTAAAATCTTGCCTAGGACGCCAGATTGGTCAGGGTATGAAGACACGTGGGTATGAAGACACGAAGGTAACGCGCCTGTAAACGGGGGAGTGGCGTTGAGTGAGATCATGCGATGGCTACCAAAGACGACACCTTAGCGTGCAGCGTTCCCCCGCGGGGCGTCTTCATGTGTGCTCGTGGGAGCGTGACGGAGAAGAATATGATTTGCATGGTGCACACATCTACATGCACACTCACTCTGCACGCCTTCAGCCATCCTTCAGCCAGATGCAAAAAGGCTTTGGTTGTTTATTTCTAATTGGATGGAGCTGGTCCGTGGGCACAAGCAATACACACTTACTGTACATACACACACACACACACACACACACACACACACTACTACATACTGGGAATCAATGAAAAGATGTGCATACTGTATACAAACATTCTATAGGAGCACATCATCAGTTTTGCATCACACGTCTGAGCGCTAATGATTAAGCAACTGGGCAAATATAAAACGCATGGAAGGAAAAGAAACAAACAGGACGAGAAATCATTTAGTTTCTGTCAGTGTCAGGTTCAAACACTGATGACATCTACAAACCCCGTTTCCATATGAGTTGGGAGATTGTGTTCGATGTAAATATACACGGAATACAATGATTTGCAAATCCTTTTCAATGCACTACAAAGACAACATATTTGATGCTCAAACTCATAAATTTTGCAAATAATAATGAACTTAGAATTTCATGGCTGCAACACGTGCCAAAGTAGTTGGGAAATGTTCATGTTCACCACTGTGTTACATGGCCTTTCCTTTTAACAACACTCAGTAAAGGTTTGGGAACCGAGGAGACATATTTTTGAAGCTTCTCAGGTGGAATTCTTTCCCATTCTTGCTTGATGTACAGCTTAAGTTGTTCAACAGTCCGGGGGTCTCCCTTCTGCTATTTTAGGTGCCACACATTTTCAATTGGAGACAGGTCTGGACTACAGGCAGGCCAGTCTAGTACCCGCACTCTTTTACTATGAAGCCACATTGATGTGATATGTATATATGTATATATATGTATATATATATATATATATATATATATATATATATATATATATATATATATATATATATATATATATATATATATATATATATATATATATATATATACATATATATATATATATATATATATATATATATATATATATATATATATATATATACATATATATATATATGTACATATCACATCAACGTGGCTTCATAGTTTTTTGTATTTTTATATATATATCTATATATACAGTATATATATATACATATACATATACATATATATTAGGGCTGGGAATCTTTGGGTGTCCCACGATTCGATTCAAAATCGATTCTTGGGGTCATGATTCGATTCAGAATCGATTTTTTTTTCCAATTCAACACGATTCTCGATTCAAAAACAATATATATATTTATTTATTTATTTATTTATTTTTTAATTTTTTTTATGAAAACAATACACAACAATACCATAATAATGCAATACAATTTCAAAACAAAACCCGACCCAGCTCAATTGAGAGCAATTGAGGACACACAAACATGACACGGAACAATCTAAAAGTAGTGAGACAAAAATGAATATTATCAACAACAGTATCAATATTAGTAACAATTTCAACATAGCAGTGATTAAAAATCCCCCATTGATATTATCATTACAAACATTAATAAAATAAAAAAAATAAAAAAAATGAACAATAGTGTCACAGTGGCTTACACTTGCATCACATCTCATAAACTAAATGTCTAATGATAATGTCAATGAGGGATTTTTAATCACTGCTATGTTGAAATTGTAACTAATATTGATACTGTTGTTGATAATATTCATTTTTGTTTCACTACTTTTGGTTTGTTCTGTGTGGTGTTTGTGTCTCCTCTCAATTGCTCTGTTTATTGCAGTTCTGAGTGTTGCTGGGTCGGGTTTGGTTTTGGAGTTGGATTGCATTGTTATGGTATTGCTGTGTATTGTTTTGTTGGATTGATTAATTAAAAAAAAATCGATTTTTTAAAAATGAGAATCAATTCTGAATCGCACAACGTGAGAATCGCGATTCGAATTCGAATCGATTTTTTCTCACACCCCTAATGTATATATATATATATATATATATATATATATATATATATATATATATATATATATATATATATATATATATATATATATATATATATATATATATATATATATATATATATATATATATATATATATATATATATATATATATATATATATATATATATATATATATATATATATATATGTGTTAATTAGATTATCCAAAAAAATAGTGCTTGATACCGTGGTCGAGCGTAATATGTATGTGTGGGGGAAAAATCACAAGACTATGTCATCTCTACAGACCTGTTTCATGAGGGGTTTCCTCAATCATCAGGAGATTTTTTTTGTTTTTGTATTTTTGATACATTTTTTTTTTTTGATTTTTTTTTTTTTTGATAAATCTCCTGATGATTGAGGAAACCCCTCATGAAACAGGCCTGTAGAGATGAAATAGTCTTGTGATTTTTTTCCCACACATACATATATATATATATATATATATATATATATATATATATATATATATATATATATATATATATATATATATATATATATATATATATATATATATATATATATTAGGGATGTCCGATAATGGCTTTTTGCCGATATCCGATATTCCGATATTGTCCAACTCTTTAATTACCGATACCGATATCAACCGATACCGATATCAACCGATACATGCAGTCGTGGAATTAACACATTATTATGCCTAATTTGGACAACCATGTATGGTGAAGATAAGGTACTTTTTTTTTTTAAATAATAAAATAAGATAACTAAATTAAAAACATTTTCTTGAATAAAAAAGAAAGTAAAACAATATAAAAACAGTTACATAGAAACTAGTAATTAATGAAAATGAGTAAAATTAACTGTTAAAGGTTAGTATTATTAGTGGACCAGCAGCACGCACAATCATGTGTGCTTACGGACTGTATCCCTTGCAGACTGTATTGATATATATTGATATATAATGTAGTAACCAGAATATTGACACAGATACAGAAAGAAATGGGGGGAGGGAGGTTTTTTTGGTTGGTGCACTAATTGTAAATGTATCTTGTGTTTTTTATGTTGATTTAATAAAAATAAAAAAAATAAAAAAATAAAAAACCGATACAGATAATAAAAAAACCGATACCGATAATTTCCGATATTACATTTTAACGCATTTATGGGCCGATAATATCGGCAGGCCGATATTATCGGACATCCCTAATATATATATATATATATATATATATATATATATATATATATATATATATATATATATATATATATATATATATATATATATATATATATATATATATATATATATATATATATATATATAATTTCAAATAATTAAGATATTTAACCATCATTATTTACATTTTGTTTGTAGTTAACTCATAAAACATCTTTAATTGTACTTTAAACAGAACATGTTCAAGTTGTTAATGCAGGTTGTAATGCTATGAAATTTTACCAAGATAATTGCGGTTATCATTAGTATCACGGTACAGTTAAATACAGTCCGGTGCGACTAATATATGGAAGTTTATTTGTTTTTTTCTTAAAATTTAGTGCATGCGGCTTAATTACCCCTACGCTCTATGATCCGGAAAATAAGGTAAATGTTTTATCAAAAAAAAGTTGTTGTTTTTTTTTATTTAAACAAATTAACATTTTTACTACTTGAATACACATTAAAATATAAAAAATGTGTCCAGGCAATATGTGATTTTTTTTATAAAAACAAATTAACATTTTTACAACTTGAATACACATTAAATATATAAAAAATGTATCCAGGCAATATGTGATTTTTTTTATAAAACAAATTAACATTTTTACTACTTGAATACACATTAACATGTAAAAAATGTGTCCAGGCAATAGGCACCAATGGTGCAATCTCAACCTCATTGAATGGTGGCCACACCACTTGATGTGTTCTGTAGAGCCAGCAGGGTTGCATATCTCCCGGGGAAGTCTTTTAACTGAAAGTGAAAGTAAGTGTGTATCACTTTAGGTCGAGCCTGCACTTTAGAGATGGCAGTGTGACAGGTTGCCAGATGTGAGATATGGCCTGGGTGACTGATAGCTGTCCTGTGGGAGTGGGTGCATGTGTGGGGGAGGAGCTCCCAACCTTGCACTTTCATTTGTGACCAGGAAACACTCGGCCTGGTTTAAAGCAGCAAACATTTCACTTCAAAAAGAACCTTCGGTGTATTTTCCTCAGAGCTGTTTGTTCAAAAAAGTTGATGTGTGCTTGTTAGCGGGTGATTGGCACTTTGTTTAAAAATAGATGGAGAACATCACACCCCAGCAGTGAAGGTGGGAAAGCCAAGTTTTGTTAGTGAGAATTTACCCACATACTGTACATCCTGAGACACACACATCCATCCTGACACACACACACATCCATCCTGACACACACACATCCATCCTGACACACACACATACATCCTGACACACACACATCCATCCTGACACACACACATACATCCTGACACACACACATCCATCCTGACACACACACATCCATCCTGACACACACACATACATCCTGACACACACACAGACACCCTCAAAAAGTTGTTCTTGGAACTGCATCACTTTTTGTATTGGAGAGTGCAGGTATCAAGTATTTATTCACATACATGTATATATATATATATATATATATATATATATATATATATATATATATATATATATATATATATATATATATATATATATATATATATATATATATATATATATATATATATATATATATACATAAACATTTAAAAAATAAGAATAAAACATTTTTTATACATATTGTTGGAAGCAGATCAGAATCATATCCATATTTAAGTGTTACTTCTTACTAAAAACTCCTATAGTCATATTTACATCAGCTAATGTCTCGTGTGGTACAAAGTGCTTGGATTCGAGTGTCCTTGGTTAGAGTCAGAGCGCTGTTTATCCTCTTTGTTGAGACTGCCATTACATTCCTAAGATAAGGAGCACAGCTAGACTGGGGAAACAGCAGGCGGGGGACAGAGGGAAGATCACGGGACTTCCGGGGGTTTGAGGGGAGACCGAGCTAGACCGATCTGGACCGGGCTGGGGAACGCTGGTGTGCTGGATTGGTCTCAGTTTGTCCTCTAAGCTTGGAGAATAAACCACAAAATATCAACTGCTGCCTGTTGATTGAATTTAAACATCAGCTTATGTGCCATAAAAAGAATCTGGGAGAGACTAGCAATTTGAATTCCCCATTGGAGGAATGCTGGTCGACGCAACAATATATATATATATATATATATATATATATATATATATATATATATATATATATATATATATATATATATATATATATATATATATATATATATATATATATATATATATATATATATATATTTTTTTTTTTTTTTTTTTTTTTTTACAGTTAAAAACTGGCAGCTCAGTTGCCATAGTTTTACTGTAAAGTTCTTCTTTTTTTTTACTGTAAATACAAAACTGATTTTTTTTTTTTACAGTAAAATTCTGGCAACTAAGCTGCAATTTTTACCGTAAAAAAAACAACTGAAAATTGCAAAACGGTACTGTAGATTTTTACAGTAAAAAAAACTACCAGCTCAGTTGCCAAATTTTTTTTTTTTTTACTGTAAATAGAAAACTGATTGCTTTTTACTGTAAAAAAAATGTGTTTTGTATTTACAGTAAAAACAAACAACTTTAATACACAGTAAAATTCTGGCAGCTCAGTTGCCTAGTTTTACTGTATTTTTTCTATTTTTTTTTTTTACTGTAAATAGAAAACTTTTTTTTTTTTACAGTAAAATTCTGGCAAGCAAGCTGCAATTTTTACCGTAAAAAAACAACTGAAAATTGCAAAACGGTACTCTAGATTTTTACAGTAAAAAAAACTGCCAGCTCAGCTGCCAAATTATTTTTTTTTACTGTAAATAGAAAACTGATTTTTTTTTTTACTGTGAAAAAATCAGTTTTGTATTTACAGTAAAAACAAACAACTTTAATACACAGTCAAATTCTGGCAGCTCGGTTGCCTAGTTTTACTGTATTTTTTTTTTTTTTTTTTTACTGTAAATATAAAACAGATTTTTTTTGTACAGTAAAATTCTGGCAACTAAGCTGCAATTTTTTTACCATAAAAAAACAACTGTAAATGGCAAAACGGTACTATAGATTTTTACAGTAAAAAACTGCCAGCTCAGTTGCCTTTTTTTTTTTTTTACTGTAAATAGAAAACTGATTTTTTTTTTTTACTGTAAAAAATCAGTTTTATATTTACAGTAAAAACAAACATCTTTAATTCACAGTAAAATTCTGGCAGCTCAGTTGCCTGGTTTTACTGTAAAAACATTTTTATTTTTTTTACTGTAAATAGAAAACAGTTTTTTTCTTTTTACAGTAAAATTCTGGCAACTAAGCTGCAATTTTTTTTACCGTAAAAAAACAACTGTAAATGGCAAAACTGAACTATAGATTTTTACAGTAAAAAACTGCCAGCTCAGTTGCCATAATAATTTTTTTTTTACTGTAAATAGAAAACTGATTTTTTTTTTTTACTTTAAAAAATCAGTTTTATATTTACAGTAAAAACAAACAACTTTAATACACAGTAAAATTCTGGCAGCTCAGTTGCCATAGTTTTACTGTAAAATTTATGTTTTTTTTTTTAAATCTGTAAATAGAAAACCGATTGTTTTTTTTTACAGTAACATATTGGCAACTAAGCTGCAATTTTTTACCGTAAAAAAAAAACCAACAACTGTAAATGGAAAAACGGTGCTATAGATTTTCACAATAAAAAAACTGGCAGCTCAGTTGCCGTAAAAATGTTTTTTACTGTAAACAGAAAACTGATTTTTTTTTTTTACTGTAAAAAATCTGTTTTCTATTTACAGTAAAAACAAACAACTTTAATTCACAGTAAATAATGAATAATAATTTTACTGTGAAATAAAGTTGTTTGTTTTTACTGTTAATAGAAACCTATTTTTTACAGTAAAATTCTGGCAACTAAGCTGCAAGTTTTTTACCACAGAAAAATAACTGTAAATGGCAAAATGGTACCATAGATTTTTACAGTAAAAAAAAAATTGGCAGCTCAGTTGCCATAGTTTTGCCGTAAAATTTTTATTTTTATTTTTTTTACTGTAAATATAAAACAGATTTTCTTTTTACAGTAGAATTTTCTCCCCACTGACAATGAACGGGAAATATACAATTAACTGCATATCCCACATTTCTCATCCGATTCGAACCGTTCCAACATCCACACACTCCGCTCACCCTGGACATTCAAGCCAGCATGTTTCCCTGATTACCCAGAATTACCAGGAATTCCCCTCCCAGGGCCAATATACAAACCTCTCCATATCCCACATTCCTCAACCGATTGGAACCGTTCCCCCATCCACACACTCCACTCACCCTGGACATTCAAGATAGAATGTTTCCTGGTTCTTCAAATTCCCCGATTACCCGGAATTACCAGGAATTTCCCTCCCATAGAAAGTGAATGGGCTATATAGAAACCTCTCCATATCCCACATTTCTAATCCTATTGGAACGTTTCAACATCCACACACTCCACTCACCCTGGACATTAACATCAGCATGTTTTCCGGTTCCAAAAATTCCCTGATTACCAGGAATAACCAGGAATTTCTCCCCCTAGAAAATGAACGGGCAATATACAAACCTCTCCATATCCCACATTTCTCAACCGATTTGAACAGTTCCAACATCCACACACTCCACTCACCCTGGACAATCAAGCCAGCATGTTTTCTGGTTCTGAAAATTCACTGATTACCAGGAATTTCCCCCAACCCCTTTGGACAGTGAATAGGAACTATACAATTTCCTGCTTATCCCACATTTCACAACCGATTTGAACAGTTCCAACACACACTCCACTCACCCTGGACATTCACGTCAGCATGTCTCCCCTTTCTGAAAATGTACAGATTACCCGTAATTACCCAGAATTTCTCCCCCTAGAAAATGAATGGGCAATATACAAACCTCTCCATATCCCACATTTCTCAACCGATTTGAACCGTTCCAACATCCACACACTCCACTCACCCTGCACAGTCAACATATAATGTTTCCCGGTTCTGCAAATTCTTTTATTACCCAAAATTACCAGGAATTTCCCTCCCATAGAAAATGAATGGGCAATATACCAAACTCTCCATATCCCACATTCCTCAACCGATTTGAACTGTTCCAACATCCACACACTCCACTCACCCTGGACTGGACATTAACATCAGCATGTTTTTCGGTTCTGAAAATTCCCTGATTACCAGGAATTTATCCCCCTAGAAAATGAACGGTCAATATACAAACCTCTCCATATCCCACATTTCTCAACCGATTCGAACCGTTCCAACATCCACACACCCCACTCACCCTGGACATTCAAACCAGCATGTTTCCTTGATTACCCATGATTACCAGGAATTTCCCTCCCATAGAAAATGAATGGGCAATACACCAAACTCTCCATATTCCACATTCCTCAACCGATTTGAACCGTTCCAACATCCACAAACTCCACTCACCCTGGACATTAACATCAGCATGTTTTTCGGTTCCGAAAATTCCCTGATTACCAGGAATTTCTCCCCCTAGAAAATGAACGGGCAATATACAAACCTCTCCATATCCCACATTCCTCAACCGATTGGAACTGTTCCAACATCCACACACCCCACTCACCCTGGACATTCAAACCAGCATGTTTCCTTGATTACCCATAATTACCAGGAATTTCCCTCCCATAGAAAATGAATGGGCAATATACCAAACTCTCCATATCCCACATTCCTCAACCGATTTGAACCGTTCCAACATCCACAAACGCCACTCACCCTGGACATTAACATCAACATGTTTTTCGGTTCCGAAAATTCCCTGATTACCAGGAATTTTTCCCGCTAGAAAATGAACGGGCAATATACAAACCTCTCCATATCCCACATTTCTCAACCGATTCGAACCGTTCCAACATCCACACACCCCACTCACCCTGGACATTCAAACCAGCATGTTTCCTTGATTACCCATGATTACCAGGAATTTCCCTCCCATAGAAAATGAATGGGCAATACACCAAACTCTCCATATTCCACATTCCTCAACCGATTTGAACCGTTCCAACATCCACAAACTCCACTCACCCTGGACATTAACATCAGCATGTTTTTCGGTTCCGAAAATTCCCTGATTACCAGGAATTTCTCCCCCTAGAAAATGAACGGTCAATATACAAACCTCTCCATATCCCACATTCCTCAACCGATTGGAACTGTTCCAACATCCACACACCCCACTCACCCTGGACATTCAAACCAGCATGTTTCCTTGATTACCCATAATTACCAGGAATTTCCCTCCCATAGAAAATGAATGGGCAATATACCAAACTCTCCATATCCCACATTCCTCAACCGATTTGAACCGTTCCAACATCCACAAACGCCACTCACCCTGGACATTAACATCAACATGTTTTTCGGTTCTGAAAATTCCCTGATTACCAGGAATTTCTCCCCCTAGAAAATGAACGGGCAATATACAAACCTCTCCATATCCCACATTTCTCAACCGATTCGAACCGTTCCAACATCCACACACCCCACTCACCCTGGACATTCAAACCAGCATGTTTCCTTGATTACCCATGATTACCAGGAATTTCCCTCCCATAGAAAATGAATGGGCAATACACCAAACTCTCCATATTCCACATTCCTCAACCGATTTGAACCGTTCCAACATCCACAAACGCCACTCACCCTGGACATTAACATCAACATGTTTTTCGGTTCCGAAAATTCCCTGATTACCAGGAATTTCTCCCCCTAGAAAATGAACGGGCAATATACAAACCTCTCCATATCCCACATTCCTCAACCGATTTGAACCGTTCCAACATCCACACACTCCACTCACCCTGGACACTCAAGATAGAATGTTTCCCGGTTCTGCAAATTCTTTGATTACCCAGAATAACCAGGTATCCCCCCCCATTGAAAATGAATGGGAAATATACAAACCTCTCCATATCTCACATTCCTCAACCGATTGGAACCGTTCCAACATCCACACACTCCACTCACCCTGGACATTCAAACCAGCATGTTTCCTTGATTACCCATGATTACCAGGAATTTCCCTCCCATAGAAAATGAATGGGCAATACACCAAACTCTCCATATTCCACATTCCTCAACCGATTTGAACCGTTCCAACATCCACAAACTCCACTCACCCTGGACATTAACATCAGCATGTTTTTCGGTTCCGAAAATTCCCTGATTACCAGGAATTTCTCCCCCTAGAAAATGAACGGTCAATATACAAACCTCTCCATATCCCACATTCCTCAACCGATTGGAACTGTTCCAACATCCACACACTCCACTCACACTGGACATTCAAACCAGCATGTTTCCTTGATTACCCATAATTACCAGGAATTTCCCTCCCATTGAAAATGAATGGGCAATATACCAAACTCTCCATATCCCACATTCCTCAACCGATTTGAACCGTTCCAACATCCACAAACGCCACTCACCCTGGACATTAACATCAACATGTTTTTCGGTTCCGAAAATTCCCTGATTACCAGGAATTTCTCCCCCTAGAAAATGAACGGGCAATATACAAACCTCTCCATATCCCACATTCCTCAACCGATTGGAACTGTTCCAACATCCACACACCCCACTCACCCTGGACATTCAAACCAGCATGTTTCCTTGATTACCCATAATTACCAGGAATTTCCCTCCCACAGAAAATGAATGGGCAATATACCAAACTCTCCATATCCCACATTCCTCAACCGATTTGAACCGTTCCAACATCCACACACTCCACTCACCCTGGACTGGACATTAACATCAGCATGTTTTTCGGTTCCGAAAATTCCCTGATTACCAGGAATTTCTCCCCCTAGAAAATGAACGGGCAATATGCAAACCTCTCCATATCTCACATTTCTCAACCGATTCGAACCGTTCCAACATCCACACACCCCAATCACCCTGGACATTCAAACCAGCATGTTTCCTTGATTACCCATGATTACCAGGAATTTCCCTCCCATAGAAAATGAATGGGCAATACACCAAACTCTCCATATCCCACATTCCTCAACCGATTTGAACCGTTCCAACATCCACAAACTCCCCTCACCCTGGACATTAACATCAGCATGTTTTTCGGTTCCGAAAATTCCCTGATTACCAGGAATTTCTCCCCCTAGAAAATGAACGGGCAATATACAAACCTCTCCATGTCCCACACTCCTCAACCGATTGGAACCGTTCCAACATCCACACACTCCACTCACCCTGTACATTCAAACCAGCATGTTTCCTTGATTACCCATGATTACCAGGAATTTCCCTCCCATAGAAAATGAATGGGCAATATACCAAACTCTCCATATCCCACATTTCTCAACCGATTTGAACCGTTCCAACATCCACAAACGCCACTCACACTGGACATTAACATCAACATGTTTTTCGGTTCCGAAAATTCCCTGATTACCAGGAATTTCTCCCCCTAGAAAATGAACGGGCAATATACAAACCTCTCCATATCCCACATTCCTCAACCGATTTGAACCGTTCCAACATCCACACACTCCACTCACCCTGGACACTCAAGATAGAATGTTTCCCGGTTCTGCAAATTCTTTGATTACCCAGAATAACCAGGTATACCCCCCCCCCCCCCATTGAAAATGAATGGGAAATATACAAACCTCTCCATATCTCACATTCCTCAACCGATTGGAACCGTTCCAACATCCACACACTCCACTCACCCTGGACGTCCAAGCTTTTCACCTCCACTCACGCGTTATCGGCGGTTCAGCGGCTCGCACGCATTGGCCCTTCACACGCAATTCGGGTTAACCCTAACCCGTTGCAAATCCTAGTTATCAAAACACATTTCTTATTGATCTCAACCACGTGTCTATGGCCATATATATATTCATGTTGTTTTACAGCCGTCAGTCACACTAGCATCACAGTGGCTCCAAATTGATCGCCACAATATTGTTTACCACTGATATCGACTCCTAAGGTAAGTTATTTGCTGCTGGTGCAGACGGCACTTTACTTTTTGTTCCCCAAAAAGAGCTGAGGCTGCATAATGCGGCTGTGTAAGCAGATTAATATCCTCCACAAATGAGGAATACCTAGCGCACACACACACATACACACACACACACACACACACACACACACACACACACACAGTTTGAAGGTCAAGCAGCATGCTGAAGTTGGCTGACAGGGCTGTTTTCCCCCCTAGTTTTGTCAGAGGGAGCTGAATGTATAATCAAGGCAGCACAGTCGTCACCCCAGGAAGATGATGATGGAGCCTTGGCCTTCTCCTCCACCTTTTTACTGCACCGCCAAATCAGCCTCACCCTTTCCACGCGCATCTTCCCCTTTCACTTGTCCTCTTTCCTTCGGTCAGTGTACTCCTTATGCTGTTCATCAATCATTGATTCACCACTGCACCTGCACAGCCTGTATATGTGTGTGTGTGTGTGTGTGTGTGTGTGTGTGTGTGTGTGTGTGTGTGTGTGTGTGTGTGTGTGTGTGTGTGTGTGTGTGTGTGTGTGTGTGTGTGTGTGTGTGTGTGTGTGTGTGTGTGTGTGTGTGTGTGTGTGTGTGTGTGTGTGTGTGTGTGTGTGTGTGTGTGTGTGTGTGTGTGTGTGTGTGTGTGTGTGTGTGTGTGTGTGTGTGTGTGTGTGTGTGTGTGTGTGTGTGTGTGCGTGTGTGTGTGTGTGTGTGTGTTCTTGTATTGTTGCCCTTCTTGAGACATGAAGAAGAAAAAGTATCTTCCATACGAGGAGGTGTGTACAAGCGATGACATAAATCATGGTCCCAATAACAAAATGAGGGTGGTCCCAAAAAAAGGAGGGATTTTTCAAATTGACTATCTGGTCAACATATGGAATAACAAGTGTGTGTAAGAAATTGAAATGCGCCCCCTTTGGCCAGAATGTATTGGGAAAAAAATATATATATGTATATAGAGACATACTGTAATAACTTGAAGTAAATAATGAAGATTAAAAACTAATTACAAAAAAAAAAAGTTTATTTTTTTTACTAAAAGCAGTCTTTTTCTCACAACGTGTCAAATTTTTTCTTATAAAATTGGGAACAACTTCTCATATTGTTTCTGTTTCTGTAAAATGGCAATATTTTCTCTTAAAATTATTACTTTTTATACGTAAAATTATTACTTTTTCATGCAAAATGGCGACATTTGTCATAGAAAATTCTGACCTTTATCACCATATTGCCAATTTGTTGGTTGTTCTTGTAAAATTGTGCATTTTTTTGGAGTAAAATGATGACTTTTGTCATATTTTTGCCAAGTAGAATTCCGATTATTATTATAATATTGCCAAAATGTTGAAGTTTCCTTATAAAAGTGTGACTGTTGTCGAGTAAAATTCCAACTTTTATCATAATATTGCACAAATGTTCAGTTTTTCTTGTAAAATTTTGACTTGCGTTGAGTAAAATGACGACTTATATTCTAATACTGCCAAAGTTTTTCTTGTAAAATTGTGACCTTTTTCTTGTGAAATTACAACTCATTTTTCACAACAAGAATTTTATATTTGCATAGTATGTATATATTATTAATGTTGTAAATACACATCTTTATATATCTAGGAAGTGTGGTCCCAAAGAGGTAGGCATTTTTCTCAGGTCTCAATTAGGTAACAAATACAAGAATATGTGTGTGTGTGTTCTTGTATTTTTACCCTTCTTGAGACATGAAGAAGGAAAAGTATCTACCATATGAGGAGGTGTGAACAAGTGATGACATAAATCATGGTCCCAATGACATTGCATCCCAAAAAAAATTTCAAATTGACTGTGTGTCGCTTTTAAAAGTGCTCCCCTTCTGGTCAACATATGAAATAACAAGTGTGTGTAAGAAATTGAAATGCGCCCCCTTTGGCCAAAATGTATTGAAAAAATATATATATATATGTATATAGAGACATACTGTAATAACTTGGAGTAAATAATGAAGATTAAAAACCAATTACAAAAAATTAAATAAAACTATTTTTATTTTTATTTTTTATTTTTTACTAAAAGCAGTCTTTTTCTCACGTGTCGACTTTTTTTTATAAAATTGGGAACAATTTCTCATATTCTTTCTGTTTCTGTAATATTGCAATATTTTCTCTTAAAATTATTACTTTTTATATGTAAAATGATTACTTTTCATATGTAAAATTATTACTTTTTAATGGAAAATGGCGACATTTGTCATAGAAAATTCTGACCTTTATCACAATATTGCCAATTTGTTTGTTGTTCTTGTAAAATACTGATTTTTTTTTGGAGTAAAATTATGATTATTTGCCAAGTAAAATTCCGATTATTATTATAATATTGGAAAAATGTTGAAGTTTTCTTATAAAATTGTGACTTTTGTCGAGTGAAATTACAACTCTTTTCATAAAATTGCTAAAAATGTAAGATTTTTCTTGTAAAATTGCGACTGTTGTTGAGTAAAATTCCAACTGTTATCATAATATTGCACAAATGTTCTGTTTTTCTTGTAACATTTTGACTTGCGTTGAGCAAAATGACGACTTTTATTATAACACTGCCACAATTGCATAGTATGTATATATTATTAATGTTGTAAATACACATCTTTATATATCTAGAAAGGCTGGTCCTAAAGAGGGAGGCATTTTTATCAGGTCTCAAGAAGGTAAGAAATACAAGTGTGTGTGTGTGTGTGTGTGTGTGTGTGTGTGTGTGTGTGTGTGTGTGTGTGTGTGTGTGTGTGTGTGTGTGTGTGTGTGTGTGTGTGTGTGTGTGTGTGTGTGTGTGTGTGTGTGTGGAACGCTCTCCCCGACCACCTGAGGGCACCACAGACTGTGGATGCTTTTAAAAAAAAGGCTTAAAAACCTTACTTTTTTTAAAAAAGCCTTTTTTTTTATATATGCGTGCTAGTTCTAGTTTGTATTATCTTTTTTTTTTTTAATACACTGCAGCAGGTTGTGTGTGTGTGTGTGTGTGTGTGTGTGTGTGTGTGTGTGTGTGTGTGTGTGTGTGTGTGTGTGTGTGTGTGTGTGTGTGTGTGTGTGTGTGTGTGTGTGTGTGTGTGTGTGTGTGTGTGTGTGTGTGTGTGTGTGTGTGTGTGTGTGTGTGTGTGTGTGTGTTTCAAAGCTTGTCTCGGGGTGCCAGGGTACTTTCATTTTCACTCTCACCTGGCGCTCTGCAGGCTGCGCTGGACTGCTGGCAGGCTGAATTGGACCAAAGCTCAGCAGTGAAAAGCTAAACGTTAAAGAATTCTTAGCCCGCCCCCCCCCCCCCCCCCCCCACCCCCCCACCCCCCAGGATATGGCAGGTTTTTTTAGTACTTTTTTTTTGTGATGGTCGCGGCCTCAAACGCCAGAATTTGCGGCAGCTTTTTCAGAAAAGTTGCGATGTTTATTTTCTCTAACGTTGACTCAACTTGTGATTTTAACGAATGTGTTGTCAATGTTTTAGGCGTTCATTGTAACTTTATACTTAAAAAAGCACAGGATTTCGACAAAAACTGGAAATTAAATACTTTATTGATGTTTTACTCGTTTTCAATCAATCAATCAATGTTTACTTATATTTTTGTATTTTATATTTTTAGTCCAATATCCCTCTTTCAATATTTTGGGTTGCCAAACCCTCTTCTAGTACATCTGTGTGTAATGGAAGATCTTTACATTTTTGTTTACATTGTATTATTTATATTTGTGTTAATTCACATTTTGTGTTGTTTTGTAATAGTGACTTTATTCGTAAAGGCCTACTGAAATGAAATGTTCTTATTTAAACGGGGATAGCAGATCCATTCTATGTGTCATACTTGATCATTTCGCGATATTGCCATATTTTTGCTGAAAGGATTTATTTGAGAACATCGACGTTAAAGTTTTGGTCGCTGATTAAAAAGCCTTGCGAGACGTCGCAGGTTGAAGGGCTCCTCACATTTCCCCATTGTTTACACCAGCAGTTCACACCGAAAAAGCGATGATTACCCCATTAATTTGAGCCAGGATGAAAGATTCGTGGATGAGGAACGTGAGAGTGAAGGACTAGAGTGCAGTGCAGGACGTATCTTTTTTCGCTCTGACCGTAACTTAGGTACAAGCTGGCTCATTGGATTCCACACACTCTCCTTTTTCTATTGTGCATCACGGATTTTTGTTGTCAAAATAATAAATGTAACATAGTAAATAGTTGTTGTTTTTATCGGTAAACAACATACATTTGTGGAATACACTACCGTTCAAAAGCTTGGGGTCACGTTGAAATGTCCTTATTTTTGAAGGAAAAGCACTGTACTTTTCAACGAAGATAACTTTAAACTAGTCTTAACTTTAAAGAAATACACTCTATACATTGCTAATGTGGTAAATGACTATTCTAGCTGCAAATGTCTGCTTTTTGGTGCAATTTCTACATAGGTGTATAGAGGCCCATTTCCAGCAACTATCACTCCAGTGTTCTAATGGTACAATGTGTTTGCTCATTGGCTCAGAAGGCTAATTGATGATTAGAAAACCCTTGTGCAATCATGTTCACACATCTGAAAACAGTTTAGCTCGTTACAGAAGCTACAAAACGGACCTTCCTTTGAGCAGATTGAGTTTCTGGAGCATCACATTTGTGGGCTCAATTAAACGCTCAAAATGGCCAGAAAAAGAGAACTTTCATCTGAAACTCGACAGTCTATTCTTGTTCTTAGAAATGAAGGCTATTCCACAAAATTGTTTGGGTGACCCCAAACTTTTGAACGGTAGTGTATATTATTCAATAACTGTTATTTTTGATAGTAACAGATACTACATCAAAACCTCTGTCTTTGTAATTTGATATATTTTTTGTTGTCAAAATAATAAATGTAACATAGTAAATATTTAAAAGTTAGTTTTATACAAATTATACAATTATATATTTTCTCATTTAACATTAATAGTACTTTGTTAAAATGGTATATTATTCAATAACTGTTATTTTTGATAGTAACAGATACTACATCAAAACCTCTGTCTTTGTAATTTGATATATTTTTTGTTGTCAAAATAATAAATGTAACATAGTAAATATTTAAAAGTTAGTTTTATACAAATTATACAATTATATATTTTCTCAATTAACATTAATAGTATTTTGTTAAAATTGTATAGTATTCAATAACTGTTATTTTTGATACTGACAGATACTACATCAAAACATCTGTCTTTGTAATTTGATATATTTTTTGTTGTCAAAATAATAAATGTAACATAGTAAATATTTAAAAGTTAGTTTTATACAAACTATACAATTATATATTTTCTCATTTAACATTAATACTACTTTGTTAAAATTGTATATTATTCAATAACTGTTATTTTTGATAGTAACAGATACTACATCAAAACCTCTGTCTTTGTAATTTGATATATTTTTTTGTTGTCAAACTAATAAATGTAACATAGTAAATATTTAAAAGTTAGTTTTATACAAACTATACAATTATATATTTTCTCATTTAACATTAATAGTACTTTGTTAAAATTGTATATTATTCAATAACTGTTATTTTTGATAGTAACAGATACTACATCAAAACCTCTGTCTTTGTAATTTGATATATTTTTTGTTGTCAAAATAATAAATGTAACATAGTAAATATTTAAAAGTTAGTTTTATACAAATTATACAATTATATATTTTCTCATTTAACATTAATAGTACTTTGTTAAAATTGTATAGTATTCAATAACTGTTATTTTTGATAGTAACAGATACTACATCAAAACCTCTGTCTTTGTAATTTGATATATTTTTTGTTGTCAAAATAATAAATGTAACATATTAAATAGTTGTTGTTTTTATCGGTAAACAACATACATTTGTGGAATATCTGCAATTTCTCATAATCGTCAGTGCATGTTGTTTTTAAATAAATACACGTAGTCGCAAGGAGGATTGTTCCGACAGAGAGTGGCGTCACCCTGACATTTTTTGTTTATTCCTCATCAACAAGCATTAGTAGTCAAGTAAAACGAGAGACATTTGCAATCATCATAACACAAAACAAGGTGACTGCAAATTAAACTTCCATTAAATTATATTTAATGGAAGTTTAATTAAAATGCAAAATTGTCCTTTTCTCTTGCCGGTTGTTTTTGTGTTGTTATCATGAGGGAGGTAATCATTTGCACGATTGTAAGCTCGGCGGCGCACACTCGCATATTTGCCACCACCTGAGTTAGGTGGAACTGGCTAAAACGGAAGAGGAGCATTAGTGCGTGTCAGTGACTTGCAGGCGGGGCCTCACGTGCCATCATGGAAAGAAAAAAAAATGTAAAAAGAAAAATAATTAATAAAATTTTTATATGTATCCAGTGATTATACTATAAAGTTATTTTCAATTTAACTTCACTTGTTTTAGATTATTTGTATTCAAAATCGCTGAATTTTCACATTTGCCGTTCAAATACTGAGAAGAAACTTGCGGTGAGTCACCAGCCAGTTGAGCCTCACCATGGATTGCGCAATGACTGGGCTAACTGCTGGCCTGCTGTGCAGTGAGAGCGTATTGCTATATGAATTATATTATACATTTCCATAGTTTAGTTAGCTGATGTATATAATGTACAGTGTATTTTGTCAACAACTGTATGTGTGTAACGTATTTCTTGTGCTGAGCGGTCATAAAACGGCTGCGAAGACGCACTGGCTGAGGCTCGCGGTAATCCCGCCTCATGGTGCTAGCGGGCGCTAGTGATCCCAGGGATCATTTTAGCGACTACTCGGCTGCAGAATAAGGGACAACAAGCAGGAACAGTTAGCGATCGTTTATTTTTTCCTCTCGCCTGGACTTTTAACATGGAGGATTACATATCTAAAATAAAACAGTTTTCTAAACTGGACTTTCAATGGAAGCAGGAGGTAATAATTAAAGGAAGATCTCCATCGAGACAGAGAGACTTTTAAAACTGAAGAAAGATAAGGAAGACTTCTATGAACAAGTTAAAGATGCTTTTGTTCAGAAGGAGCGGCGCATGGACTTCATTTATAAGTAGAGATGTCCGATAATATCGGTCTGCCGATATTATCGGCCGATGAATGCGTTAAAATGTAATATCGGAAATTATCTGTATCGTTTTTTTTATTATCAGTATCGGGGGTTTTTTTGGGGTTTTTTTGTTGTTGTTTTTTTTTTATTAAATCCACATAAAAAACACAAGATACACTTACAATTAGTGCACCAACCCACCCCATTT
Organism: Entelurus aequoreus; assembly: GCF_033978785.1. Classification (NCBI taxonomy): domain Eukaryota; kingdom Metazoa; phylum Chordata; class Actinopteri; order Syngnathiformes; family Syngnathidae; genus Entelurus; species Entelurus aequoreus. The sequence continues at coordinate 826,695 of NC_084743.1, forward strand.
ACACTCATTCACACTCATTCACACAAAAGGGTTGTTTCTTTCTGTTATTAATATTCTGGTTCCTACATTATATATCAATATATATCAATACAGTCTGCAAGGGATACAGTCCGTAAGCACACATGATTGTGCGTGCTGCTGGTCCACTAATAGTACTAACCTTTAACAATTAATTTTACAAATTTTCATTAATTACTAGTTTCTATGTAACTGTTTTTATATTGTTTTACTTTCTTTTTTATTCAAGAAAATGTTTTTAATTTATTTATCTTATTTTATTTGATTCATTTTTTTAAAAAGTACCTTATCTTCACCATACCTGGTTGTCCAAATTAGGCATAATAATGTGTTAATTCCACGACTGTATATATCGGTTGATATCGGTATCGGTTGATATCGGTATCGGTAATTAAAGAGTTGGACAATATCGGCATATCGGATATCGGCAAAAAGCCATTATCGGACATCCCTATTTATAAGTAAAGGTAAGACCATAATAACTTTTTTTTTAATTAAATGTGCTTTTTTGTGTGCTACAGTTTGTATGTGTATAGTTAAAGTTAAGTTAAAGTGCCAATGATTGTCACACACACACTAGGTGTGGTGAAATTTCTCCTCTGCATTTGACCCATCCCCTTGTTCACCCCCTGGGAGGTGAGGGGAGCAGTGGGCAGCAGCGGTGCCACACCCGGGAATCATTTTTGGTGATTTAACCCCCAATTCCAACCCTTGATGCTGAGTGCCAAGCAGGGAAGAATGCTGTTATGAGCTTTTGAACATAACCCGTTAACCGCTGCCAATCAAATGGTGAATAAGATACTCTTTAGTGTAAATCTGACTGTGATGAAGTCAGTGCCTCACCAGCCATGAACCTCACCGCACGTCACTGGTGCGTTTGAATTTAACGACGTCATGCATGCAGACTGCACGCAAAATCCAATGTTATTGCCTGTTGGCAGCTGTTTATACCCGTAATTCTAACCTTAGAGGCGTTGAGACAAAACGAGCTGTTCCTAAGCTTTGAACCCTTTGTGCGGCTAACTTATAGATTTATCTTCGCTAACGGCCATTATGTAAATAGTTTAATTTAAAAAAAGCAAAACAAGCAAAGACACTGAAAAGGTGTGTTATTGTTTGTGCCGCCGCACCATCTTTTGGACGACTTCGCTCACCGCAGGGCTGAGCTTTCCAACCGGAAGTACAAGTGCATTGTTAGCCGCCCCCAGCTAGTAGTTCTTTACTATTTAGAAAGCACGGAAAAGAGAAATATGTGTGTGTTCTTCTCTCACACAGCCATTGTGAATAATGGGCGACATTCCCAGCTCAGTAGCCAGCGTTTTATTGTGAAATTCACGGCCGCTTTAACAGTGAATTAAATTTAAAAAACAGACATGGTTTATCGTTATTGTTCATTTTTGGTGTGTTTTTTGTCAGAATAATTGTATATAAGTTATCACACAACTTTTCTATGAGTTGAAGACCGTTTGCCCGGGTTACTATCCACTAGTGCTAACAGAGCTGTCTTTGATCTTATCAAGCAAAAGGCAGACAGCTTGTAAAACTCCACTGTGTGCGATGGAATGCGCCGTAGAGGTGTCGGTTTCTCAGATCTTGGGATAGCCACAGGAAGGACCTTATCAGGAGCCGAAATCTACAAGCAGGGAGGGGGGCAAACCTGACACCGCTCCACAGGAAGGACCTTATCAGGAGCCGAAATCTACAAGCAGAGAGGGGGGGAAACCTGACACCGCTCCAAGCACCTTTTTGTTTGAACTGTTTATGACCCAGCTGCTGTATAATGAGACCCCCTTATACACGACGGTTTTAACAGTGAATTAAACTAAAAAAAAAACAGCCATAGTTTATCGTTATTGTTCATTTTTTGTGTGCTTTTGTCAGAATAATTGTATATAAGTTCCCACACAACTTGTTTTCTATGAGTTCAGGTTGCCCTGCGTGAAGACCATTTGCCCGGGTTACTTATGCACCTGTGCTTACAAAGCTGTCTCTGATCTTATCAAGCAAAAGGCGGACGGATTGTAAAACTCCACCGTGTGCGATGGAATGCGCCGTAGAGGTGTCGGTTTCTCAGATCTTGGGACAGCCACAGGAAGGACATTATCTGGACCCGAAATCTACAAGAAGAGAGGGGGCAAACCTGCCACCGCTCCAAGCGCCTTTTTGTTTGAACTGTTTATGACCCAGCTGCTGTATAATGAGACCCCCTCCCCTTAGAAGCAGCTGCAGCTATGTAATCAGAGAATGCTCAAATAAATGGGGAGGCGTGGAACACTTAAATTGAATCCTGTCTCTGTTTGATTCCTTGCTGGCTGCTATAAAACACTATAAACAATATTTCTGCCAATGTTTGCATGTTTTATGACGACTAACAGTCGACCACTGCCTCACTCACCGCAGACTTGTACCGCAAATGCGACAACGTCACGGTCACGTCGGAGGGCGGCGTCATCCACAGCCCCCGCTACCCCAACTCGTACCCGCGGAACCTGCTGTTGCTATGGAAACTGGTGTCGCCGCCAGGAAGCAGGATACGCCTGGAGTTTGACGGTCACTTTGGCCTGGAGGAGGCGGAGAACGACGTGTGCAGGTGAGGCAACTTGAGGATCGTTCAAAGTTGGCAGTGCTTCTCAATTATTTTCTGTTACGCCCCCCCTAATAATAAGAAAAAAAATCGTATTATTCTTATTCTTATTATCCTAATCTCGGTCGTGGCTATAGATAGTATTATGTGTGTACAAACTTGTTTTAAGTACACCTCTGCATAACATTGTGTCTTTATTAACAATTAAAGAAAAAAATATGGAGCAAAATACAATAAAGAATAACTTTATTACCATAGTTTTTTTAGTATGTAACAAAACAGATTTCAAGCACACAAGTTTGCATGAAATTAGAAAATTGTAATCCTTATTTTATCTATAAACCTAAACCATTTAATACCAAAAAATGATTAATATCAAGTTCAAAATTGATCAGCAACATTGACTCTGGAGTACAATACATAAAACACTAAAACAAAAATGAATACATCAATTTGCGCAAATTTGTTTTTATTTTTAATCATTATATATTTGTATTCTCTATTATCGAAGCACTGAGTTACAGTTACAAGAAGTGACAGTAAATATGTGGATTTAACTCTAAATAAATAATATGTATGTATATTTATTATTTATTTTAATATTATTTATATTTATATATATTTTATATATATTTATTTATTATGTATTATTTATTTTAATATTATTCATTATGTATTATTATTTATTTATTTATTTATAAATATAAATCCAATAAAATAATAATAATATATAAATAAACAGAACTGAATTCAGTTCTGTTTATTTATTTCATTCATAAAATATCAAACAATAGAAGAAAAATAAGATTAAAATAACATTAAAAACCTCTAAAGTGGCCACATGCGTGGACAGCACCTTTTAGCTCTTATTTCCAAAATTGTGTACACTACTGAATTGGGGTCTTATGGCCACTTATGTGGACACTTATACTGCCATCTGGTGGTGTCAGAAGAGTATAACATACAATGGAATTTTGGGGTAAAAAAAAAGTGTAAAAATAGGAATTAGCATGTCACTAAACATGAAGTACACGTTTGTGTACTTATGGACTAAGTACATCATATAAAAATATGATTCTTAGTTTTTATTCTAAATAGGGTGCAATAAGCCCAAATAGCAAAGAGAAATACAAAAAAGCATGTAAACAATTAGCTTGGGCTTTAAGAGGTCTTAATTAAATTAAATAAATTATGAATGAAAAGGAGCAGAAAGAAGTTAGAAACTTATATCTGTCCTCTATTGACTTTCAATGTTGGCAACTACAAAGCCTAATTTTCATTTTGGCAATAATTAAACCAATAATGAAGACATATTTGTACTTTTTTTAATAGATTTACATTGTTTTATTCCACCGTGTAGCTAACACCGCCGCTTGAAATGTTTCCTTCCATTGTCACTCTTCTAAAACTAGATTTATTAAGACCTCCGTTCCTTTTGGATCATAATCACTTTCTCTCTTTTACAAATCTGTTTTGAATGCTGTTTGGTAGAATCGTAGCGTGTGACTTGTACATGATTTTTAGGATATTATACTCTACCACAGGGGTCACCAACCTTTTTGAAACCAAGAGCTACTTCTTGGGTAGTGATTAATGCGAAGGGCTGCCAGTTTGATACACACTTAAATAAATTGCTAGAAATAGCAAATTTGCTCAATTTACCTTTAACTCTATGTTATTATTAATAATTAATGATATTTACACTTAATTGAACTGTTTAAAAAGAGGAGAAAACACGAAAAAAATGACAATTAAGTTTTGAAACAGTTTATCTTCAATTTCGACTCCTTAAATTCAAAATTCAACCGAAAAAAAGAAGACAAAAACTAGCTAATTCGAATCTTTTTGAAAAAATTTAAAAAAAAAATTATGGAACATCATTAGTAATTTTTCCTGATTAAAATAAATTTTAGAATTTTAATGACATGTTTTAAATAGGTTAAAATCCAATCTGCACTTTGTTAGAATATATAACAAATTGGACCAAGCTATATTTCTAACAAAGACAAATCACTATTTCTTCTAGATTTTCCAGAACAAAAATTTTAAAAGAAATTCAAAAGACTTTGAAATAAGATTTAAATTTAATTCTACAGATTTTCTAGATTTGCCAGAATAATTTTTTTGAATTTTAATAAGTTTGAAGAAATATTTCACAAATATTCTTCGTCGAAAAAACAGAAGCTAAAATGAAGAATTAAATTAAAATGTATTTATTATTCTTTACAATAAAAAATAAAAAAATTACTTGAACATTGATTTAAATTGTCAGGAAAGAAGAGGAAGGAATTTAAAAGGTATATGTGTTTAAAAATACTAAAATCATTTTTAAGGTTGTATTTTTTCTCTAAAATTGTCTTTCTGAAAGTTATGAGAAGCAAAGTAAAACAAATAATGAATTTATTTAAACAAGTGAAGACCAAGTCTTTAAAATATTTTCTTGGATTTTCAAATTCTATTTGAGTTTTGTCTCTCTTAGAATTAAAAATGTCGGGCAAAGCGAGACCAGCTTGCTAGTAAATAAATACAATTTAAAAAATAGAGGCAGCTCACTGGTAAGTGCTGCTATTTGAGCTATTTTTAGAACAGGCCAGCGGGCTACTCATCTGGTCCTTACGGGCTACCTGGTGCCCGCGGGCACCGTGTTGGTGACCCCTGCTCTACCACTTTATGACTTTCAACTGTTGGAATATTGGCTTTCCCAGTATATGCATTTCCGGTAATGATACTCTTTTCTGCAGAAGGAAGATTGCATTCAAACACCTTCTACATAAACGACCCCACAATATTTAGGACGGAAAAAGGAGGTGAAGAGGTTAAATGGGTTTCACTGGCAGGGAGTTTTCATTTTTGGCAAACAATTTGTCCTTCAGGCTTGACGAAATTGACTTTTTTTTTAATATGCGGCACAATTGCCTTTGTAGGCACAAACAAGAAAGAGAACAGCAGGGGGGAGGAAAGACTTAAAAAGGCTAATGAGCTTATTTTGGATACAGTTATCCAACAATTGGTACGGTAATTAACAACAATTATTACTGATTTACTAACACTGAATGCACGCCATTAGGCCATAAATAAAAAGAAACATGGACCATTAATGGCACAACACAGAATGTATGACGAGGGGTCTCAAACTCACAACCTGGGGGGATGGAATTACTGAACAGATACTCTTACATCTCATAGAAATGTGTCTATTATCGACACGATCACGGAAGAGTCTGTCTCTCCATAGTCAGTCATATAGCAGCCATTGCATCCTTCTGAACGTCGTTTGTGCTTAACTGTGCCAGACTGATTCCAGGTTGGATAAATCACACTGCGTCTTACTATTGTGAACAAACACACATTGGGCAACTTCCAGGTGTCTCTAACCATCTCCTGAGAACTCACCAGTGTCCAAAAAAATGTAATTTTTACGTACAATTCTACATTTTCAACTAAAATTTGGAATTCTGGTAGGAATTGCGTGTGAGTGCATGAGCCGCCGATATGCCGGAGTGGAACTGAAATGCTTGAATGTCCAGGTTGAGGGGAGTCTGTGGATGTTGGAACGGTTCCAATCGGATAAGAAATGTGGGATATGAAGAGTTTGGTATGTTTCCCATTCATTGTCAATGGGGAGAAAATTACCGGAAAACTGGGAATTTTGGGAAAGGGAAAACATGTTTTGTGTTCAATATATGGGAAGAGTAGTGTGGGTGGACGGTTGAAAAGTCGGAATCAGGTTTAAAAATGCATAACATTTTGAGAATTTTGTTATTTTTTATAACTATGAATATATTCATTTTACTTAGAAATTTGGAAATTTCGGGAAAAACTGTAATTTTTGAAAATAGGGCTTTGGAAAATTGGGATTTCTGGATTTTTTTCTGAAATTGGAAAATGGTAGTTTGATTGTCCAAGGTGAGTGGAGTGTGTGGATGGTGGAACGGTTCCAATCGGATAAGAAATGTGGGATATGAAGAGTTTGGTATGTTTCCCATTCATTGTCAATGGGGAGAAAAATACTGGAAAACTGGGAATTTTGGGAAAGGGAAAACATGTTTTGTGTTCAATATATGGGAAGAGTAGTGTGGGTGGACGGTTGAAAAGTCGGAATCAGGTTTAAAAATGCATAACATTCTGAGAATATAGGTTATTTTATAACTATGAATATGTCTATTCATTTGACTTAGAAATGTGGAAATTTCGGGAAAAACTGTAATTTTTGAAAATATCGATACTAGCACAATTGCCCTAGATGATATGAATGTGTTGGAATTTTTCAGAACGGTTGAAAAATGTTGACGTAGTAACAGTTCAAATTTCAATTGATTGGTCTTTCGGAATTCTGGGAAAACCGTGAATTTTTACGGAAAAAACCTAAATTTTGTTGTCCCATTTAAGAAGAACGTTTTGAAGGTGGAATGGTCACAAACGGTTGAGAAATGTGCACTGTGAAAACTTTCCAGGAAGAGGTGAAAATAGGGTTTTGGAAAATTGGGAATTCCTGGATTTTTTTCTGAAATTGGAAAATGGTATTTTAAAATGCATAACATTTTGAGAATTTAGGTTATTTTATAATTATGAATACGTCTATTCATTTGACTGGGAATTTCCTAGAAATTTGGAAATTTCGGGAAAAACTGTAATTTTTTAAAATACCGATACTAGCACAATTGTCCTAGATGATATGAATGGCTCGGAATTCTTCAGAACGGCTGAAAAATGTTGACGTAGTAACAGTTCGAATTTTAATTGGTCTATCGGAACGTTTTGAAGGTGGAATGGTCACAAACGGTTGAAAAATGTGCACTGTGAAAACTTTCCAGGAAGAGGTGAAAATAGGACTTTGGAAAACCGGGAATTCCTGGAATTTTTTTGAACTCGGAAAATGGTAGTTTGATTGTCCAAGGTGAGTGGAGTGTGTGGATGGTGGAACGGTTCCAATCGGATAAGAAATGTGGGATATGAAGAGTTTGGTATGTTTCCCATTCATTGTCAATGGGGAGAAAATTACCGGAAACTTGGAATTTTGGGAAAGGGAAAACATGTTTTGTGTTCAATATATGGGAAGAGTAGTGTGGGTGGACGATTGAAAAGTCGGAATCTGGTTTAAAAATGCATAACATTTTGAGAATTTAGGTTAATAATAATAATACCTGGGATTTATATAGCGCTTTTCTAAGTACCCAAAGTCGCTTTACATGTTAAAAAGGTTATTTTATAATTATGAATATGTCTATTCATTTGACTGGGAATTTCCTAGAAATTTCGGGAAAAACTGTAATTTTTTAAAATATCGATACTAGCACAATTGCCCTAGATGATATGAATGGCTTGGAATTTTTCAGAACGGCTGAAAAATGTTGACGTAGTAACAGTTCAAATTTTAATTGATTGGTCTTTCGGAATTCCGAGAAAACCGGGAATTTTTACGGAAAAAACCTAACTTTTTTTGTTCCATTTAAGAAGAACGTTTTGAAGGTGGAATGGTCACAAACGGTTGAGAAATGTGCACTGTGAAAACTTTCCAGGAAGTGGTGAAAATAGGGCTTTGGAAAATTGGGAATTCCTGGATTTTTTTCTGAAATTGGAAAATGTTAGTTTGATTGTCCAAGGTGAGTGGAGTGTGTGGATGGTGGAACGGTTCCAATCGGATAAGAAATGTAGCAATATGAAGAGTTGGGTATGTTTCCCATTCATTGTCAATGGGGAGAAAATTACCGGAAAACTTGGAATTTTGGGAAAGGGAAAACATGTTTTGTGTTCAATATATGGGAAGAGTAGTGTGGGTGGATGGTTGAAAAGTCGGAATCGGGTTTAAAAATGCATAACATTTTGAGAATTTAGGTTATTTTATATAACTATGAATACGTCTATTCATTTTACTCAGAAATTTGGAAATTTCGAGAAAAAATGGAAATTTTGAAAATATTGATACTAGCACAATTGTCCTGGATGATATGAATGGCTTGGAATTTTTCAGAACGGCTGAAAAATGTTGACGTAGTAACAGTTCAAATTTTAATTGATTGGTCTTTCGGAATTTCGGGAAAACCGGGGATTTTTACGGAAAAAGCTTTTGTCGTCCCAATTAAGAAGAACGTTTTGAAGGTGGAATGGTCACATACGGTTGAAAAATGTGCACTGTGAAAACTTTCCAGGAAGTGGTGAAAATAGGGCTTTGGAAAACCGGGAATTCCTGGAATTTTTTTTGAACTTGGAAAATGGTAGTTTGATTGTCCAAGGTGAGTGGAGTGTGTGGATGGTGGAACAGTTCCAATCGGTCAAAGAATAATGGAAATTGTGCATATTCGAGAAATGTCCCGTAAAACCGGGAATGCTAGGATATAATTTTTTACATTTTTTTGGGGAGCTGGCGATTACCGGTCGGGCGAAACATTTCTATACTGGAACAGAAAACTCTGGGCTGTGGAGCGCACCAAACTTATATAATAATAATAAATAGATTATTTTTTTGGGGTGTAGAATCTTATATGTGTAATTGTTTGGACAAAAAGATATCAAGAAACATAAATAATAACTTAACAACAGACATTTATCCATGAAAATATGGAAAAGCTGCTGATGGTGTGTTTGAGGGATAAGCGACTCAAAGGAGATACTGTAGAAGTCCGAAACTGGAAACTGAATGGGATCCAATCCGTCAATAGTAGAGTTTCAACTTTTTGACCCCTGGATCCAACTTTTCCACTACAGAAGGGCCCGGGGCCCACTCAAATACTAACAGTGAATTAGTAATATTACTAGGGATGTCCGATAATGGCTTTTTGCCGATATCCGATATGCCGATATTGTCCAACTCTTTAATTACCGATACCGATATCAACCGATATATACAGTCGTGGAATTAACACATTATTATGCCTAATTTGGACAACCAGGTATGGTGAAGATAAGGTACTTTTTAAAAAAATGAATAAAATAAAATAAGATAAATAAATTAAAAACATTTTCTTGAATAAAAAAGAAAGTAAAACAATATAAAAACAGTTACATAGAAACTAGTAATTAATGAAAATTTGTAAAATTAACTGTTAAAGGTTAGTACTATTAGTGGACCAGCAGCACGCACAATCATGTGTGCTTACGGACTGTATCCCTTGCAGACTGTATTGATATATATTGATATATAATGTAGGAACCAGAATATTAATAACAGAAAGAAACAACCCTTTTGTGTGAATGAGTGTAAATGGGGGAGGGAGGTTTTTTGGGTTGGTGCACTAATTGTAAGTGTATCTTGTGTTTTTTATGTGGATTTAATTTAAAAATAAATAAATAAAAAATAAATTAAAAAAAACCGATACTGATAATAAAAAAAACGATAATTTCCGATATTACATTTTAACGCATTTATCGGCCGATAATATCGGCAGACCGATATTATCGGACATCTCTAAATATTACTCTTGATTTTAATGGGATTCATTAATGATATCAATATCATTGTGAAATGATATGAAAGCAGGTGTTAATCACTAAGATAATTAACAAGGTTTAGGTAAGGCTGATTAGAAAAATAAATACTAATCAAATGTACTGCAAAACCGATGAAAACTGATGAAAAATAAATGTACATACAATTATGCAGTTCTAAAATAAATAAATCCTAACATAATTAAATTAATTAAACTCAATTTAATACATTTTTCAATACATTTTAAGTGCAAATGAAAATACAGATTCACCACTTTAGTCGTAATTTTTGCGCGTTAGAATCTTTTGTTTGATATTGTCATTGCTGCCACAAGTGGTGGAAAAGGGTATTACACCCGAGTACCGTCGCTGCCCAAACGGACCACAGCTGAGGAACTGATATTCTTAGGCGGCCCTCTAGGGGGCGCTCACGGCCAGACAATGGGTACAAGCCCTTCCATAACGTATCTACTGTCATTTCATTCATAGTTTTGTGTATCGTAAAAGATTCACTTTTAAGCCACTTCAATTTTTACTTGAGCCACGAATGTATTTCAATCAAATTTTGCAGCGTGTGCTTTTTTATTTTAAAAATGCTTTTCACCGACTTTTTGTTAATTCCACTCCCATTTTTCCCCGCGCAGGTATGACTTTGTGGAAGTGGAAGACCGATTAGAGGCCAGCACTATAATTTGGGGTCGCTGGTGTGGGCAGAAAGCGCCGCCGAGTGTCAACTCCAAATCCAACGTCCTCAGACTCACCTTCAAATCTGACGACTACTTTGTAGCGAAACCCGGATTCAAAGTCTACTACTCTTTGCTGGTGAGAGAAACGCCCACACACACACCACGGACACACACACACACACACACACCCACACACACTCCCACTACACTAGAGCTGGACAAATATTTTGACTCGAGGGCCACATTGAGAGAATTTTTTATTTATTTTACATTTAATATTCAGCTGATAAAAATAACTGTGCATTTATCCTGTAAACAGGAAGTAGTCTTTGCCATTAAGTTGACTGTTTCAGTCTGGTCTTTTTGTTGATTCCTACAAAGGGGTTCTTAACCTTTTTTGATTTCGGGGCCCAGCTTTTCCACTACAGAAGGGGCCGGGGGCCCACTCAAATATTAACCCTTTTCCCTCTTTCGGAATTTCGGGAAAACCGGGAATTTTTACGAAAAAAAAATTACTTTTGTTGTCCCAATTAAGAAGAACGTTTTGAAGTTGGAATATTCACAAACTGTTGAAAAATGTGCACTGTGAAAACTTTCCAGGAAAAGGTGAAAATCGGGCTTTGGAAAACCGGGAATTCCTGAAATTTTTTTTGAACTTGGGAAATGGTATTTTGATTGTCCAAGGTGAGTGGAATGTGTAGATGTTGGAACAGGCTGAATATTTTGAAGTTGGAACAGTTTGAATCAGATGGAAAATGTGGGAATTGTGGAACTTTGAAGAATGTCCTATTGATTTCAATGGGAATTTCCCAAAAATGTGGGAATTTCGGGAAAAGCGGGATTTTTAAAAATAAAAATGGTAAACAACTTGAATAGTCTGAATGAGTTGATATGGTTGGTGCTGTATTTGTTCAAATCGGTCGAGAAATGTTGATGTAGTAACATATTGAATTGAGAAATGGTATTACTGGATTCCTGGAATTTGGGGAAAACCGGGAATTTTTCCAGTTCGAAAAAAAAAACGTGTTTTTTTTTCCTAATTAAGAGGAATGTTTTGACGGTGGAACGGTTGAAGTGGGTTGAAAAATGTGGAAGGAGTAGTCGCCAGAATAAAGGGTGGAAATAGGGCTTTGGAAAACCATGAATTCTGGAAAATCCTGGAATTTCTTTGAACTTGGAAAAAAAGGTAGTTTAAATTTCCAGGATGGTGGAATGTGTTGACGGTGGAATGGTTTGAATCGGCTGAAAAATGTGGAAATGGTAGCAGTTTGAAAAATGGCCAATTCATTTTGAATGGGGAAAATTTAATTTTTGGAATTCATCAAAAGGAAAGCCCGAGATTTGAGGAACAGTTTGAAGTTGGAACAGTTTGAATCAGATGGAAAATGTGTAAATTGTGGAACTCTGAAGTGGGGATTTCCCAAAAATGTGGGAATTTCGGGAAAAGCGGGAATTTTTTTTAAATGGTAAAAAACTTGAATGGTCTGAATGAGTTGATATGGTTGGTGTTGGAATTGTTCAAATCGGTCGAGAAATGTTGAAGTAGTAACATGTTGAATTGAGAAATGGTATTACGGAATTCCAGAAATTTCAGGAAAACCGGGAATTTTTCCAGTTCGAAAAAAACCTTGGGTTTTTTGTCCTAATTAAGAGGAATGTTTTGATGGTAGAACGGTTGAAGTGGGTTGAAAAAAGTGGAAAGAGTAGTTGCCAGAAAAAAGGGTGGAAATAGGGCTTTGGAAAACCAAGAATTCTGGAAAATCCTGGAATTTTTTTAGAATTGTTGAAGTGGAACACAAAATTCCCAAACAGGCTGAATATTTTGAAGTTGGAACAGTTTGAATCAGATGGAAAATGTGGGAATTGTGGAACTTTGAAGAATGTCCCATTGATTTCAATGGGAATTTCCCAAAAATTTAGGAATTTCGGGAAAAGCGGGAATTTTTTTTTAAACTGTAAAAAACTTGAATGGTCTGAATGAGTTGAAATGGTTGGTGTTGGAATTGTTCAAATCGGTCGAGAAACGTTGAAGTAGTAACATGTTGAATTGAGAAATGGTATTATGGAATTTCGGGAAAACCGAGAATTTTTCCAGTTCGAAAAAAATATTAGTTTTTTTGTCCTAATTAACAGAAATGTTTTGACGGTGGAACGGTTGAAGTGGGTTGAAAAATGTGGAAGGAGTAGTCGCCAGAAAAAAAGGGTGGAAATAAGGCTTGGAAAACCAGGAATTCTGGAAAATCCTGGAATTGTTTTAGAATTGTTGAAGTAGAGCACACAATTCATAAACAGGCTGAATATTTTGAATTGTGGAACTTTGAAGAATGTCCCATTGATTTCAATGGGAATTTCCCAAAAATGTGGGAATTTCGGGAAAAGATGAAATTTTTTTTTTAAATGGTAAAAAACTTGAATGGTCTGAATGAGTTGATATGGTTGGTGTTGGAATTGTTCAAATCGGTCGAGAAACGTTCAAGTAGTAACATGTTGAATTGAGAAATGGTATTATGGAATTTCGGGAATTTTTCCAGTTCGAAAAAAATATTAGTTTTTTGTCCTAATTAGCAGAAATGTTTTGACGGTGGAACGGTTGAAGTGGGTTGAAAAATGTGGAAGGAGTAATCGCCAGAAAAAAAGGGTGGAAATAAGGCTATGGAAAACCAGGAATTCTGGAAAATCCTGGAATTGTTTTAGAATTGTTGAAGTAGAGCACACAATTACTAAACAGGCTGAATATTTTGAATTGTGGAACTTTGAAGAATGTCTCATTGATTTCAATGGGAATTTCCCAAAAATGTGGGAATTTCGGGAAAAGCGGGAATTTTTTTTTAAATGGTAAAAAATGTAATGGTCTGAATGAGTTAAAATGGTTGGTGTTGGAATTGTTCAAATCGGTCGAGAAACGTTCAAGTAGTAACATGTTGAATTGAGAAATGGTATTATGGAATTTCGGGAAAACCGAGAATTTTCCCAGTTCGAAAAAAATATTAGTTTTTTGTCCTGATTAGCAGAAATGTTTTGACGGTGGAACGGTTGAAGTGGGTTGAAAAATGTGGAAGGAGTAGTCGCCAGAAAAAAAGGGTGGAAATAAGGCTATGGAAAACCAGGAATTCTGGAAAATCCTGGAATTTTTTTTAGAATTGTTGAAGTAGAGCACACAATTCCCAGACAGGCTGAATATTTTGAAGTTGGAACAGTTTGAATCAGATGAAAAATGTGGGAATTTTGGAACTTTGAAGAATGTCCCATTGATTTCAGTGGGAATTTCCCAAAAATTTGGGAATTTCGGGAAAAGCTGGATATTTTTTTAAATGGTAAAAAAAACTTCAATGGTCTGAATAATTTGATATGGTTGGTGATGGAATTGTTCAAATCGGTCGAGAAATGTTGAAGTAGTAACATGTTGAATTGAGAAATCGTAATACAGAATTCCTGGATTTTTGGGAAAACCGGGAATTTTTCCAGTTCGAAAAAAAACGTTGTTTTTTTTGTCCTAATTAACAGGAATTTTTTGACGGTAGAACGGTTGAAGTGGGTGGAAAAATGTGGAAGCAGTAGTCGCCAGAAAAAAGGGTGGAAATAGGGCTTTGGAAAACCAGGAATTCTGGAAAATCCTGGAATTTCTTTAAACTTGGAAAAAAAAGGTAGTTTAAATATCCAGGATGGTGGAATGTGTTGATGGTGTAATGGTTTGAATCGGCTGAAAAATGTGGATTTGATTTTTATTTGATTTGATTTTTATTAACGGATGGAAATGGAAAATGGAAATGGTGGAAGTTTGAAAATTGGCCAATTAATTTTTAAATGGGGAAAAATGTCCCGGAAAATCTTGGAATTTCTTTGAACTTGGAAAAAAAAGGTAGTTTAAATTTCCAGGATGGTGGAATGTGTTGACGGTGGAATGGTTTGAATCGGCTGAAAAATGTGGAAATGGTAGCAGTTTGGAAAAATGGCCACTTCATTTTGAATGGAGAAAAATGTCCTGGAAAATCTGGGAATTTTTTTGAACTTGTAAAAAAAGGAGTTTAAATTTTCTGGATGGTGGAATGTGTTGACGGTGGAATGGTTTGAATCGGCTGAAAAATGTGGAAATGGTAGCAGTTTGAAAAATGACCAATTAATTTTGATTGGGGAAAAATGTCCTGGAAAATCTGGAAATTTTTTTGAACTTGTAAAAAAAGGTAGTTTAAATTTCCAGGATGGTGGAATGTGTTGACGGTGGAATGGTTTGAATCGGCTGAAATTTTTTGAAATGGTAGCAGTTGGAAAAATGGCCAATTCATTTTGAATGGGGAAAAATGTCCTGGAAAATCTGGGAATTTTTTTGAACTTGTAAAAAAAAAGGTAGTTTAAATTTCCAGGATGGTGGAATGTGTTGACGGTGGAATGGTTTGAATCGGCTGAAAAATGTGGAAATGGTAGCAGTTGGAAAAATGGCCAATTCATATTGAATGGGGAAAAATGTCCCGGAAAATCTGGGAATTTTTTTTAACTTGTAAAAAAAAGGTAGATTAAATTTCCAGGTTGGAGGAATGTGTTGATGGTGGAATGGTTTGAATCGGCTGAAAAATGTGGAAATGGTAGCAGTTTGAAAAATGACCAATTCATTTTGAATGGGGAAAAATGTCCCGGAAAATCTGGGAATTTTTTTCAACTTGTAAAAAAAAGGAGTTTAAATTTCCAGGATGGTGGAATGTGTTGACGGTGGAATGGTTTGAATCGGCTGAAAAATGTGGAAATGGTAGCAGTTTGGAAAAATGGCCAATTCATTTTGAATGGGGAAAAATGTCCTGGAAAATCTGGGAATTTTTTTGAACTTGGAAAAAAAGTTAGATTAAATTTCCAGGATGGTGGAATGTGTTGACGGTGGAATGGTTTGAATCGGCTGAAAAATATGGAAATGGTAGCAGTTTGGGAAAATGGCCAATTCATTTTGAATGGGGAAAAATGTCCTGGGAAATCTGGGAATTTTTTTGAACTTGTAAAAAAAAGGTAGATTAAATTTCCAGGATGGTGGAATGTGTTTATGGTGGAATTGTTTGAATCGGCTGAAAAAAAGTGGAAATGGTAGCAGTTTGAAAAATGGCCAATTCATTTTGAATGGGGAAAAATCTCCTGGAAAATCTGGGAATTTTTTTGAACTTTTAAAAAAAAAGTAGATTAAATTTCCAGGATGGAGGAATGTGTTGATGGTGGAATGGTTTGAATCGGCTGAAAAATGTGGAAATGGTAGCAGTTTGAAAAATGACCAATTCATTTTGAATGGGGAAAAATGTCCTGGAAAATCTGGAATTTTTTTTGAACTTGGAAGAAAGGTAGTTTAAATTTCCAGGATGGTGGAATGTGTTGACGGTGGAATGGTTTGAATCGGCTGAAAAATGTGGAAATGGTAGCAGTTTGAAAAATGGCCAATTCATTTTGAATGGGGAAAAATGTCCTGGAAAATCTGGGAATTTTTTTGAACTTGTAAAAAAAAAGTTAGATTAAATTTCCAGGATGGTGGAATGTGTTGCTAGTGGAATGGTTTGAATCGGCTGAAAAATTTGGAAATGGTAGCAGTTTGGAAAAATGGCCAATTCATTTTGAATGGGGAAAAATGTCCCGGGAAATCTGGGAATTTTTTTGAACTTGTAAAAAAAGGAGTTTAAATTTCCAGGATGGTGGAATGGTTTGAATCGGCTGAAAAATGTGGAAATGGTAGCACTTGGAAAAATTGCCAATTCATTTTGAATGGGGAAAAATGTCCTGGAAAATCTGGAATTTTTTTTGAACTTGGAAAAAAGGTAGTTTAAATTTCCAGGATGGTGGAATGTGTTGACGGTGGAATGGTTTGAATCGGCTGAAAAATGTGGAAATGGTAGCAGTTTGAAAAATGGCCAATTCATTTTGAATGGGGAAAAATGTCCTGGAAAATCTGGGAATTTTTTTGAACTTGTAAAAAAAAAGTTAGATAAAATTTCCAGGATGGTGGAATGTGTTGCTAGTGGAATGGTTTGAATCGGCTGAAAAATTTGGAAATGGTAGCAGTTTGGAAAAATGGCCAATTCATTTTGAATGGGGAAAAATGTCCCGGGAAATCTGGGAATTTTTTTGAACTTGTAAAAAAGGAGTTTAAATTTCCAGGATGGTGGAATGGTTTGAATCGGCTGAAAAATGTGGAAATGGTAGCAGTTGGAAAAATTGCCAATTTATATTAAATGGGGAAAAATGTCCTGGAAAATCTGGGAATTTTTTTGAACTTGTAAAAAAAAGTTAATTTAAATTTCCAGGATGGTGGAATGTGTTGATGGTGGAATGGTTTGAATCGGCTGAAAAATTTGGAAATGGTAGCAGTTTGGAAAAATGGCCAATTCATTTTGAATGGGGAAAAATGTCCTGGAAAATCTGGGAATTTTTTTGAACTTGTAAAAAAAGGAGTTTAAATTTCCAGGATGGTGGAATGTGTTGACGGTGGAATGGTTTGAATCGGCTGAAAAATGTGGAAATGGTAGCAGTTTGAAAAATGGCCAATTCATTTTGAATGGGGAAAAATGTCCTGGAAAATCTGGGAATTTTTTTGAACTTGTAAAAAAAAAGTTAGATAAAATTTCCAGGATGGTGGAATGTGTTGCTAGTGGAATGGTTTGAATCGGCTGAAAAATTTGGAAATGGTAGCAGTTTGGAAAAATGGCCAATTCATTTTGAATGGGGAAAAATGTCCCGGGAAATCTGGGAATTTTTTTGAACTTGTAAAAAAGGAGTTTAAATTTCCAGGATGGTGGAATGGTTTGAATCGGCTGAAAAATGTGGAAATGGTAGCAGTTGGAAAAATTGCCAATTTATATTAAATGGGGAAAAATGTCCTGGAAAATCTGGGAATTTTTTTGAACTTGTAAAAAAAAGTTAATTTAAATTTCCAGGATGGTGGAATGTGTTGATGGTGGAATGGTTTGAATCGGCTGAAAAATTTGGAAATGGTAGCAGTTTGGAAAAATGGCCAATTCATTTTGAATGGGGAAAAATGTCCTGGAAAATCTGGGAATTTTTTTGAACTTGTAAAAAAAGGTAGTTTAAATTTTCTGGATGGTGGAATGTGTTGACGGTGGAATGGTTTGAATTGGCTGAAAAATGTGGAAATGGTAGCAGTTGGAAAAATTGCCAATTTATATTAAATGGGGAAAAATGTCCTGGAAAATCTGGGAATTTTTTTGAACTTGTAAAAAAAAGTTAATTTAAATTTCCAGGATGGTGGAATGTGTTGATGGTGGAATGGTTTGAATCGGCTGAAAAATTTGGAAATGGTAGCAGTTTGGAAAAATGGCCAATTCATTTTGAATGGGGAAAAATGTCCTGGAAAATCTGGGAATTTTTTTGAACTTGTAAAAAAAGGTAGTTTAAATTTTCTGGATGGTGGAATGTGTTGACGGTGGAATGGTTTGAATTGGCTGAAAAATGTGGAAATGGTAGCAGTTTAGAAAAATGGCCAATTTATTTTCAATGGGAAAAATGTCCTGGAAAATTTGGGAACTTTTTTGAACTTGGAAAAAAAAGGTAGTTTAAATTTCCAGGATGGTGGAATGTTTTGACGGTGGAATGGTTTGAATCGGATGAAAAATGTGGAAATGGTAGCCGTTGGAAAAATGGCCAATTCATTTTGAATGGGGAAAATTGTCCCGGAAAATCTGGGAATTTTTTTGAACTTGTAAAAAAAGGAGTTTAAATTTCCAGGATGGTGGAATGTGTTGACGGTAGAATGGTTTGAATCGGCTGAAAAATGTGGAAATGGTAGCAGTTAGAAAAATGGCCAATTCATATTGAATGGGGAAAAATGTCCTGGAAAATCTGGAAATTTTTTTGAACTTGTAAAAAAAGGTATTTCAAATTTCCAGGATGGTGGAATTTGTTGACGGTGGAATAGTTTGAATCGGCTGGAAAAATGTGGAAATGGTAGCAGTTTGAAAAATGACCAATTCATTTTGAATGGGGAAAAATGTCCCGGAAAATCTGGGAATTTTTTTGAACTTGTAAAAAAAGGAGTTTAAATTTCCAGGATGGTGGAATGTGTTGACGGTGGAATGGTTTGAATCGGATGAAAAAGGTGGAAATGGTAGCAGTTTGAAAAATGGCCAATTCATTTTGAATGGGGAAAAATGTCCTGGAAAATCTGGGAATTTTTTTGAACTTGTAAAAAAAAGTTAATTTAAATTTCCAGGATGGTGGAATGTGTTGATGGTGGAATGATTTGAATCGGCTGAAAAATTTGGAAATGGTAGCAGTTTGGAAAAATGGCCAATTCATTTTGAATGGGGAAAAATGTCCTGGAAAATCTGGGAATTTTTTTTAAATTGTAAAAAAAGGTAGTTTAAATTTCCTGGATGGTGGAATGTGTTGACGGTGGAATGGTTTGAATCGGCTGAAAAATGTGGAAATGGTAGCAGTTTGGAAAAATGGCCAATTTATTTTCAATGGGAAAAATGTCCTGGAAAATCTGGGAATTTTTTTGAACTTGGAAAAAAAAGGTAGTTTAAATTTCCAGGATGGTGGAATGTGTTGACGGTGGAATGGTTTGAATCGGATGAAAAATGTGGAAATGGTAGCAGTTGGAAAAATGGCCAATTCATTTTGAATGGGGAAAATTGTCCCAGAAAATCTGGGAATTTTTTTTAACTTGTAAAAAAAGGAGTTTAAATTTCCAGGATGGTGGAAGGTGTTGACGGTGGAATGGTTTGAATCGGCTGAAAAATGTGGAAATGGTAGCAGTTAGAAAAATGGCCAATTCATATTGAATGGGGGAAAATGTCCTGGAAAATCTGGAAATTTTTTTGAAATTGTAAAAAAAGGTAGTTTAAATTTCCAGGATGGTGGAATGTGTTGACGGTGGAATGGTTTGAATCGGCTGAAAATTTTGGAAATGGTAGCAGTTTGGAAAAATGGCCAATTCATTTTGAATGGTGAAAAATATCCTGGAAAATCTGGTAATTTTTTTGAACTTGTAAAAAAAGGTAGTTTAAATTTCCAGGATGGTGGAATGTGTCGACTGTAGAATGGTTTGAATTTATATCAACTCCATTAGGTTTGGCCAATTTTGTGAATCTCTCCGCCGTGTCGTTAATGCTGGAAATGTGTGGGCTCGCAATGATAAATAACACAAAGAAAGAAAAAAACCCGATCCAAAAAACTTTCATAGAGCCTTCTATCCCTAATATTAATATCAGGAGAGAAGAAAGGGAGGACTTGTGATGTTCTCCAACCTGTAATCAGCAGGGGGGGAGAGCAGCATCAGCAAAGAGGCAGAAAGCCATTTATAGATGTTGTCTGGCTTCTTCTTTCATGTCACAGATGGGCTGAACATCGCTCATTATCTGGAAGAAAAAAAACAAAACAAGAAAAGAGCGAAGACGCAGGAAGGGCAAGTCGCACGGAGAAATCCATTTGTCCAACATCCTTTGCTTTCATGCTCTCTGTTTGATGACAACACCCGGCTGTCGTCACTACGTCATGTCGAGCAGTGGTCCCCAACCACCGGTCCGGGGACCGGTACTGGTCCGTGACGCATTTTTCTACCGGGGGCCGTACAGAAACATTAATGCTAGGTTCACACCAACGGCGCTTTGACGGCGCTTTAAAGCGGCATGCAACGCGGCATGCAAAGCGGCATGCAAAGCGGCATGCAAAGCGGCATGCAAAGCGGCGTTATAGCGTAACAAAGCCTGATTAAAGCGTGAGGGTCCTAATGGATCGTGGGAAAGCTTGTAGTGAAGCGGGACATGCGGCAACTTCGCCAAAAATTTGTAAACGGTTTAAAAAAATTGAAATGAAGATATAAAACATAATATAACGAGAAAAAAAAGAGAAATTGAAAAAAGAAATGAATATAAAAAATGTGTGGATAATTGCCTTTGATTATTTTCAACTAGCATAATAAATAAAAGATAGATATTTATTAAGATGACAAAAATAATAGAAATGAAGATATAAAACATAATATAACGGGGAAAAAAAGAGAAATTGAAAAAATAAATGAATATAAAAAATGTGTGGATAATTGCCTTTGATTATTTTCAACTAGCATAAAAAATAAAAGATATATATTTATTAAGATGACAAAAATAATAGAAATGAAGATATAAAACATAATATAACGGAAAAAAAAGAGAAAGTGAAAAAAGAAATGAATATAAAAAATGTGTGGATAATTGCCTTTGATTATTTTCAACTAGCATAATAAATAAAAGATAGATATTTATTAAGATGACAAAAATAATAGAAATGAAGATATAAAACATAATATAACGGGGAAAAAAAGAGAAATTGAAAAAATAAATGAATATAAAAAATGTGTGGATAATTGCCTTTGATTATTTTCAACTAGCATAATAAATAAAAGATAGATATTTATTAAGATGACAAAAATAATAGAAATGAAGATATAAAACATAATATAACGGGGAAAAAAGGAGAAAGTGAAAAAATAAATGAATATAAAAATGTGTGGAAAACAGTATACTGAGTTTTTCACATTTTTGTTTTTGTTTTTGTTGTAACAATGCACAACAGAGCTTGATAATCGTGTCAGAGCCTGATTTAAAGCGTCAGGATCTTATCAAAGCGTAATAATGTTCAATAAAGCGTAATAAAACGTATCAAATTGTGATTTAAAGCTTATCAAAAGCGGGATCAAAGCGTGAGGAACGGTAACAAAGCGGCAACTAATTCGTATCAGAGGGTATCAGAGCATATCAGAGCATATCAAAGCATAACATTACTTCGGAGATCGGGATATTCGTGGAAAAATTTACAAAAATGACGGCGCTTTGCTCGCCGATTTAAAGCGCGGCAAGCGCCGTTGGTGTGAAGCAGGCATAAATCATTTACAAACCCCGTTTCCATATGAGTTGGGAAATGGTGTGAGATGTAAATATAAACGGAATACAATGATTTGCAAATCATTGTATTCCGTTTATATTTACATCTCACACCATTTCCCAACTGGTATGGAAACGGGGTTTGTATAAGGGACTGCATTTTTTCCCCGACTTAACTTTGGCCTGTGCCACCAGACCAGGGGTCTCAAACTTGTTTTCATTGAGGGCCACACCGCAGTCATGGCTGCCATTAAAGGGCCCGCTTGTAACAGTAAATAATTAATACATTTGTCTATGAATTTAAATATTTAAAAAAAAAATGTACGTAAAGAGTAAAAAAAAAAAGTCTGTGGCTTAGTTGCCAGTAAAATATTTTACTGTAAAATATATGCTGTTTTTTATTATTATTTTTACAACATTGTGGCAGTTCCTCCGCCGTGGGTTCCCCTGACCACCACACACTGGCACGAGAGCCCCGGTATTCTGGTTTCAATAATGTTTTTATTTAGTCCACTCCGCGGCAAACGCACTCGACTTTTCAGCCTCAGTCTTGCTCTCCCTTGTGGTCTCCAGCGTGTGTCTTTTTCTCTCTCCATCTCCAACTTTGTGTCTCAGTCCGGCTGCTGCTAATAAGGGCTGTCAGAATAATTTTATCTTGAGTTCCCAGGCACGAAGCAAAAACATGTCTTTGAACCTACCACGAAGAAGGCTTGTAAAACTCCACTGTGTAGGGGGGAAGCAACATGAAGGTGTTGTTTTCTTTCATGTATTGTAATCAACAGAAAGATATTGTCTGACCCAAGAACTACAAAAGCGAAGAAGAAGCAGGACCAGACTCCCCTCCAGGCGCCGCTTTTTTGAACTCTTCTAGGAACCTCTTTTTTGAAGTGTTTTACGACCTTTTCTGTGAACTGTTTACAATCTTTTCTTTTGAACTGTTCTGTAACGCAACGCTGTTTACGACCCACGTCCCTTTGAAAGCAGCTGTTGCCATGTGGTCAGGGAAAGTTCAAATAAAGGAGGAGGTATACAATCTTTCGCCAGAGCGTGCTGAGACACTGTAGAAAGGTACAGCGTCCATGCGTCTCTCCTCAAATTGAACCAAATTAAATTCTGTCTCTGGTTCTTGTTTTGTTTAATAGATGTCATCAGTGTTTGAACCTGACAAGGGCGACAGGTGATTAGATAACCAGCCCCAGCTGGGCAATCTACTCACCTGCCGCTGGCTTCGAGGCCGTTCCTTACACACTCCCGCTCCGCGGCAGGCCCACAGACCACGCCCCCCCCCTCCACAAACATATTACTGTAAATATAAATACAATACTGCTGTTTAATTTTATTTTGGCAACTCAGATGTCAGGTTTTTTTACCATAATAAAATGTGGTACCATAAAATCATCATCCGTAGATTTTACAGTAAAAAAAAAATCTAAAAATTTGACAGCTCAGCCGACAGAATTTTACTATAAAAAAACAAACATTGGTCGTTGTGGAGGGAGAGGTAGCCAGCGCTGCCTGCAGGAGCAAAAGTCACCGCCTCTGTCCATGGTGCTGAGGACAGAGAACCATCAGACAGGGGCGTAACAGTGCTGACGGCGAGACACAGCTGGCAGGTGATTAAATTTCACAGGTGGTACGAGTTAATCTAATCATCTGTTGTCTTTAACAGTAAGCAAGAGGGGAGAGAGGATACTGGAAACTTTTGTTGACAACATTATCATTAAAAACCTTGTTAAACCTGCATGCTTGGCTCTGGTGCCATGTCTGACAGTGGGACCGCTAGGAAGCGACTTCCACAGTCGTTTTTTTTTTTTTTTTTTCAAATTTACAGTAATATGCTGGAAAAAAAAAATCCCTAAATTTTACAGTAAAATCTATTGGTCATTTTTATAGTGTACAATTTGATGGATAACTTGCTTTCGAAATCATAAGCTAAGCAGATATTTAAGTATGTATTTGGATTTTCACCAACAAAGTTAGATAATATAATATTTGTTGCAATATTGGACACTATTTTTTTCCCCCTGTCAAACTAGAAAAAAAACACTAATACCTTTAGTAAGAAAATAAGAAAGTAATGAAAGAAAATATAAGGTGTTTTATTGACACATTATTTCCAGGCTTTTACGGGCCATATAAAATGCGTGCAGGGCCAGATCTGAGTTTGATACCTGTGCACTGGACACACCAATAAGCTTGTTTGTATATGAACAATAAAACTCCTCATAGGAAGTCACCATTTGTTATATTTGTTGAGTTTTTTTTAAATTATTTTTAGTTTATTTATTTATTTATTAATCAATCCAACAAAACAATACACAACAATACCATAATGATGCAATCCAATTCCAAAACCAAACCTGGCCCAGCAACATTCAAAATAGCAATAAACAGAGCAACTAAGTAACATAAAAAATACAAATAAAATAAAATAAAATAAAATAAAATAAAATAAAATAAAATAAAATAAAATAAAATAAAATAAAATAAAATAAAATAAAATAAAATAAAATAAAACAAAAATGAAAAAGAAAATGAAAATGAAAATGAAAATGAAAATAAAAATAAAAATAAAAATAAAAATAAAAATAAAAATAAAAATAAAATAAAATAAAATAAAATAAAATAAAATAAAAATAAAAATTAAAATAAAAATAAAAATAAAAATGAAAATGAAAATGAAAATGAAAATGAAAATGAAAATGAAAATGATTAAATTAAATTAAATTAAATTAAATTAAATTAAATTAAAATTAAAATTAAAATTAAAATTAAAATTAAAATTAAAATTAAAAATAAAAATAAAAATAAAAATAAAAATAAAAATAAAAATAAAAATAAAAATAAAAATAAAAATAAAAATAAAAATAAAAATAAAAATAAAATAAAATAAATTAAATTAAATTAAATTAAATTTAAATTTAAATTTAAATTTAAATTTAAATTAAAAATTAAAAATACAAATACAAATAAAAATAAAATTAAAAAAAAAAAAAAATATATATATATATATATATATATATATATATATATATATATATATATATATACCGTCGATCATAATATTTTATTAGAGCGTATCAAAACACGTATTGGTATGTCAGACTTAGCCTTGTCTTGGTTTAACTCTTATCTTACTGACAGGATGCAGTGCGTCTCCCATAACAATGTGACCTCGGACTATGTCAAGGTAACGTGCGGAGTTCCCCAGGGTTCGGTTCTTGGCCCTGCACTCTTTAGTATTTACATGCTGCCGCTGGGTGACATTATACGCAAGTACGGTGTTAGCTTTCACTGTTATGCTGATGACACTCAACTCTACATGCCCCTAAAGCTGACCAACACGCCGGACTGTAGTCAGCTGGAGGCGTGTCTTAATGAAATTAAACAATGGATGTCCGCTAACTTTTTGCAACTCAACGCTAAGAAAACGGAAATGCTGATTATCGGTCCTGCTAGACACCAACATCTATTTAATAATACCACCTTAACATTTGACAACCAAACAATTAAACAAGGAGACTCGGTAAAGAATCTGGGTATTATCTTCGACCCAACTCTCTCGTTTGAGTCACACATTAAGAGTGTTACTAAAACGGCCTTCTTTCATCTCCGTAATATCGCTAAAATTCGTTCCATCTTGTCCACTAGCGACGCTGAGATCATTATCCATGCGTTCGTTACATCTCGTCTCGATTACTGTAACGTTTTATTTTCGGGCCTCCCTATGTCTAGCATTAAAAGATTACAGTTGGTACAAAATGCGGCTGCAAGGCTTCTGACAAAAACAAGAATGTTTGATCATATTACGCCTATACTGGCTCACTTGCACTGGCTTCCTGTGCACTTAAGATGCGACTTTAAGGTTTTACTACTTACGTATAAAATATTACACGGTTTAGCTCCAGCCTATCTCGCCGATTGTATTGTACCATATGTCCCGACAAGAAATCTGCGTTCAAAGAACTCCGGCTTATTAGTGATTCCCAGAGCCAAAAAAAAGTCTGCGGGCTATAGAGCGTTTTCTATTCGGGCTCCAGTACTCTGGAATGCCCTCCCGGTAACAGTTAGAGATGCTACCTCAGTAGAAGCATTTAAGTCCCATCTTAAAACTCATTTGTATAATCTAGCCTTTAAATAGACCCCCCTTTTTTAGACCAGTTGATCTGCCGTTTCTTTTCTTCTCTCCTCTTCTCCCCTGTCCCTTGCGAGGGGGAGTTGCATAGGTCCGGTGGCCATGGATGAAGTGCTGGCTGTCCAGAGCCGGGACCCCGGGTGGACCACTAGCCTGTGCATCGGTTGGGGACATCTCTGCGCTGCTGACCCGTCTCCGCTCGGGATGGTTTCCTGTTGGCCCCGCTGTGGACTGGACTCCCGCTGATGTGTTGGATCCACTGTGGACTGGACTTTCACAATGTTATGTCAGACCCACTCCACATCCGTTGCTTTCGGTCTCCCCTAGAGGGGGGGGGGGTTACCCACATATGCGGTCCTCTCCAAGGTTTCTCATAGTCATTCACCGACGTCCCACTGGGGTGAGTTTTTCCTTGCCCGTATGTGGGCTCTGTACCGAGGATGTCGTTGTGGCTTGTACAGCCCTTTGAGACACTTGTGATTTAGGGCTATATAAATAAACATTGATTGATTGACATTGATTGATATATATATATATATATATAAATGAAAAAAACATGTGACATGATACAATGCACAGTAATGAACATATCAAATAGAAAAGTGACAAGATTGTTGCCAAAGGCTGATTTCCATCTGCATCTCATTGCAAAGAAACAAGCCTAGGGCTTCCACTAATTCAGTGTTACAGTGAGTTGTATTTTTCATGCACTTATTTTTGCTCTATTTATCTGGCACAATTGGAAAGCCGATCCCTGAAAATAATGCCTACATTAATCCGGTCCGTGGTGCAAAAAAGGTTGGGGACCACTGATGTAGAGTACATGTATTCTGTATTATAACATGCTACTATGCAAATGTTACATAAAAGACACCAATGGACGAGGATGACAGCTCGGATAGGCTTCTTCTCTCATAGGAAATGGATGGTTTAGTCAGAGGAATATTTTCCCCTCCTTTGAGATATCATTGCATGTGAAGTACATTATTTTAGAGGACACAACATGGATGTGCTCTTTCAAATGCACACATCGTACTTTAAGAAGCGGTACCGGGAAACGGGAGTAAGGGAGAACTGAACTTTCAGTTTTAAAACCCATCCATTTTACAGATTTTCTCAAAGCTTTACACGGCTTTGTTCACTCTCCCAGCGCTGGTGCCGCCATTGTTTGTACCTTATTTGCCAGACTATAAAGCGCAAACTAAATTTTAGAAGGAAAAAAATTACAATTTTCCATATATTAGCCGCACTGGACTACAAGCTGCAGATATAAACGTTGTGAAATGAGTTATTTACACAGAAATATTCTGCAAATGTTTATTTACATACCTTAATTGTTTCCAAATGGTGTCTGTAACAGGGCAGTAAAACGGCCGATCAAACAAAACAGAAGTATCGTCATGACACTTTAGTCCAGCTAACCAGACTCGATAACTCCATGCTGACGTTTTGGTGAATTTACTGAGGAATTTGTGAAAGTGAAACAATACAAAAAGAATGCCGTCGTAAATTAATACTAACACAGACACTTGTAAACGTGTTAGCATATTAGCTAATGCTAACGATGCTAGCTTCAGTACATTATGATAGCACGTACACATATGCGTGGAAACAGTCCTACAGACATTACACATGGGGCAGTATAGTAAGTAGGAATTGTTTTAGTTACAGTATATTGTAAAACTTACAAAGGTTTGACTTAGACTTCCTTTATTGTCATTCAAAGCCTTTGGAGCAGAACCTTCAGGTTTTTTAACAGCTTCTTCCCTCAGGCCGTAAGACTCTTGAACGCATCATAATAATCCCCTCAATTCCCCCCAAAAACGGATTAAACACACTGGACTATAACAATATAACATACATCCGTAAACGTGCATGCATACGCAAAAGTGCAATATATTTATCTCTACAGTAATCTATTTATTTATATCTGCACCTTATTGCTCTTTTATACTGCACTACAACGAGCTAAAGCAACGAAATGGTGTTCTTATCTGTACTGTAAAGTTCAAATTTGAATGAAAATTAAGGAAGTCTAAGTCTAAGTTTGGAGGGATGAATGAAGAATCCATACGAGTAGTAACGTACGGCTGGCCATAGCATATTAGCTAATGCTAACGACGCTAGCTTCAGTACAGAAGTACAGAAAACACTCCTACAGACATCACACACGGTTTAGCAAGTATGAATTGTTTTAGTTATATTGTAAACTTTACAAACGTTTGGAGTGATGAATGAAGAATCCATACGCTATATCTGGCCATAAGACGGCACTTGTACTTCCGGTTGGAAGCGCAGTCCAAACAGAAGGGCGGCACCTGCAGTGAGCAAACTCGTCCAAAAGATAGTTTTCAATTCTATTCAGTTTTTTAAACTATTTGCATTAAAGAAAAATCCATAAATTAGCCGCAAAAGTAGCAGCTTGTAGCCCTGAATTTACGATATTTACTTCTTTGTTGTAGAATAAATGGTTAAAGTTCAATTCTAGTCACCTCCTATCCTTTTAGACAGCCATACCAATATGTGGGGGAACTCTTTCCTCCTAAAGGGAGGGTTCCAAGGGTAATTTGCATTTCTGCATTGGTTTGAGAAATTTAAGCGCTAAAACGGACCCGTTTTAGTCTCCTTCTCCTTGTCAATGTGTTCATTCAAGTGGTTCAAGTGTGCACCTTGACTTCAGCAGGTCTAATTTGTTCTCCTCGGAGCTGTCAAACTGATAAGAGGTGGAGGAGATGAGGTGGAGGAGGAGGAGAGAGGTGGAGAACGCAGCCATGGAAGTAGAGAACAGGTGTTGGAGATGCTATCAGCAAGTCAGCTAATGACTTCAAGACTCTGAACCAGGAGAGGAAGACTGTAGAGAAGTTTAGTTGGAGAACATGGATTACATTAGACACTTAGTAGGGAGTGGAGATAGAATGGTTAGGGTTAGGGTTAGGGTTTGGGTTAGGGTTAGGGTTACGGTTAGGGTTTTTAAATAGTTTATTGCAGATAGAAGTTTAGTTGGAGAACATGGATTACATTAGAGATGTAGTGGGGAGTGAAGAAATAAGGGTTAGGGTTAGGGTTGGGGTTAGGGTTAGGGTTGGGGTTGGGGTTAGGGTTACGGTTAGTAGGGAGGGAAGATAGAAGTTTAGTTGGAGAACATGGATTACATTAGAGACTTAGTAGGGAGTGAAGATAGAAGTTTAGTTGGAGAACATGGATTACATTAGAGACTTAGGGGGAGTGAAGATAGAAGTTTAGTCGGAGAACATGGATTACATTAGAGACTTAGTAAGGAGTGAAGATAGAATGGTTAGGGTTAGGGTTGGGGTTGGGGTTAGGGTTACGGTTAGGGTTTTTAAATAGTTTATTGCAGATAGAAGTTTAGTTGGAGAACATGGATTACATTAGAGATTTAGTAGGGAGTGAAGAAATAATGGTTAGGGTTAGGGTTAGGGTTATGGTTGGGGTTAGGGTTAGGGTTACTGTTAGGGATACGGTTAGGGTTTTTAAATAGTTTATTGCAGATAGAAGTTTAGTTGGAGAACATGGATTACATTAGAGACTTAGTAGGGAGTGAAGAAAGAGTGGTTAGGGTTAAGGTTAGGGTTAGGGTTAGGGTTAGGGTTAGGGTTAGGGTTAGGGTTAGGGTTAGGGTTAGGGTTAGGGTTAGGGTTAGGGTTAGGGTTAGGGTTAGGGTTGGGGTTGGGGTTGGGGTTAGGTTTGGGTTAGGGTTTGGTTTGGGTTAGGGTTAGGGTTTTTAAATAGTTTATTGCAGATAGAAGTTTAGTTGGAGAACATGGATTACATTACAGACTTAGTAAGGAGTGAAGATAGAAGTTTAGTTGGAGAACATGGATTACATCAGAGACTTAGTAGGGAGTGAAGAAAGAAGTTTAGTTGGAGAACATGGATTACATTACAGACTTAGTAGGGAGTGAAGATAGAAGTTTAGTTGGAGAACATGGATTACATTAGAGACCTAGTAGGGAGTGAAGATAGAAGTTTAGTTGGAGAACATGGATTACATTACAGACTTAGTAAGGAGTGAAGATAGAATGGTTAGGGTTAGGGTTGGGGTTGGGGTTAGGGCTACGGTTAGGGTTTTTAAATAGTTTATTGCAGATAGAAGTTTAGTTGGAGAACATGGATTACATTAGAGATTTAGTGGGGAGTGAAGAAATAATGGTTAGGGTTAGGGTTAGGGTTATGGTTGGGGTTAGGGTTAGGGTTACTGTTAGGGATACGGTTAGGGTTTTTAAATAGTTTATTGCAGATAGAAGTTTAGTTGGAGAACATGGATTACATTACAGACTTAGTAGGGAGTGAAGAAAGAGTGGTTAGGGTTAAGGTTAGGGTTAGGATTAGGGTTAGGGTTAGGGTTAGGGTTAGGGTTAGGGTTAGGGTTGGGGTTGGGGTTGGGGTTAGGTTTGGGTTAGGGTTTGGTTTGGGTTAGGGTTAGGGTTTTTAAATAGTTTATTGCAGATAGAAGTTTAGTTGGAGAACATGGATTACATCAGAGACTTAGTAGGGAGTGAAGAAAGAAGTTTAGTTGGAGAACATGGATTACATTAGAGACCTAGTAGGGAGTGAAGATAGAAGTTTAGTTGGAGAACATGGATTACATTACAGACTTAGTAGGGAGTGAAGATAGAAGTTTAGTTGGAGAACATGGATTACATTACAGACTTAGTGGGGAGTGAAGAAAGAATGGTTAGGGTTAGGGTTAGGGTTAGGGTTAGGATTAGGGTTACGGTTAGGGTTTTTAAATAGTTTATTGCAGATAGAAGTTTAGTTGGAGAACATGGATTACATTAGAGACTTAGTAGGGAGTGAAGATAGAAGTTTAGTTGGAGAACATGGATTACATTACAGACTTAGTGGGGAGTGAAGAAAGAATGGTTAGGGTTAGGGTTAGGGCTAGGGTTAGGGTTAGGATTAGGGTTAGGGTTAGGCTTAGGGTTGGGGTTGGGGTTGGGGTTGGGGTTATGGTTAGGGTTATGATTAGGGTTAGGGTTAGGGTTAGGGTTAGGGTTATGGTTGGGGTTAGGGTTAGGGTTATGGTTAGGGTTAGGGTTAGGGTTAGGGTTAGGGTTAGGGTTAGGGTTAGGGTTAGGGTTAGGGTTAGGGTTATGGCTATGGTTAGGGTTAGGGTTAGGGTTACGGTTAGGGTTTTTAAATAGTTTATTGCAGACAGAAGTTTAGTTGGAGAACATGGATTACAGATTACATGTTACATTACATACAAACAAAACAGAAGTCATGGTCATGCGCAAGCTAGCTCTCCAATCAGCTAAACAGACTCAATAACTCAACGGTGACGTTTTTGTGAATTTACTGAGGAATTTGTGAAATTGAAATAATACAAAAAAATGCCATTGTAAGTTAATAATGCTAACACAGCTAATGCTAACGATGCTAACTTGATTACATTACGATAGCGCGTACAAATATGCATGGAAACACTCCTACAGACATCACACGTGGAACGCTTTAGTAAGTAATAATTGTTTTAGTTATATTGTAAAACTCACAAACGTGTTCAATGAAGAATCCATACGAGTAGAAACGCTACGGACAAATTGTAGACAAAACGGGATATGCTTCCGGCTCAAGGCACAAAAGAGGATTTTCAACCCGCAGGCCGTCGGCACAAAAAAAAATCTATAAGCGGCAGATATATATGTTGTGAAATTTGTTATTTAAACAGAAATATTTTATAAATGTTTATTTACATGCCTTAATTGTTTCCAAACTGTGTCTAACACGGCAGTAAAACGGCTGATCAAACAAAACAGAAGTCATGGTCACGCGCAAGCTAGCTCTCCAATCAGCTAAACCGACTCAATAACTCCACCGTGACGTTTTGGTGAATTTACTGAGGAATTTGTGAAAGTGAAACAATACAAAAAGAATAACACTAACACAGACACTCGTAAACGTGTTAGCATGTTAGCTAAATGGTAAATGGTAAATGGGTTGTACTTGTATAGCGCTTTTCTACCTTTTTTTTAAGGAACTCAAAGCGCTTTGACACTATTTCAACATTCACCCATTCACACACTGTTGGCGGGATGCTAATGCTAACGACGCTAACTAGATTACATTACGATAGCTCGTACAAATATGCATGAAAAAACTCCTACAGACATCACACGTGGGACGCTTTAGTAGGTAAGAATTGTTTTAGTTATATTGTAAAACTCACAAACGTTGCTTGAAGTGTTGAATGAAGAATCCATACGAGTAGAAACGCTACGGACAAACTGTAGACAAAACGGGATATGCTTCCGGCTCAAGGAACAAAACAGGATTTTTCAACCCGCAGGCCGTCGGCACAAAAAAAAAATCTATAAGCGGCAGATATATATGTTGTGAAATTTGTTATTTAAACAGAAATATTTTATAAATGTTTATTTACATACCTTAATTGTTTCCAAACTGTGTCTAACACGGCAGTAAAACGGCTGATCAAACAAAACAGAAGTCATGGTCATGCGCAAGCTAGCTCTCCAATCAGCTAAACAGACTCAATAACACCACTGTGACGTTTTGGTGAATTTACAGAGGAATTTGTGAAATTGAAATAATACCAAAAAATGCCATTGTAAGTTAATAATGCTAACACAGCTAATGCTAACGACGCTAACTTGATTACATTTCGATAGCTCGTACAAGTTGCTTGGACTGATGAATGAAGAATCCATACGAGTAGAAACGCTACGGACAAACTGTAGACAAAACGGGACATGCTTCCGGCTCAAGGCACAAAACAGGATTTTTCAACCCGCAGCGCCTGCAGTGAGTGAACTCGTCCAAAAGATGTCGCCAGAGCACAAACATTAACACGCCTTTTCAGCGTCTCTGTCGGTGCGAACACACAAAAAAAAGAATCCATAAATTAGACGCACAGTTCTATAAGCGGCAGGGCTCAAAGCGTAGGAAAATTGTATCGGCTTGTAGTCCGAAAAATGCAAACAAGCACTATTTGAGTCCTAATTGCATCTCTGGTGCAAATGTCAAAGTGTATGTTTTAAGTGACAACATCCTTTGGTGACGGTCTGCATCTGCAAACATTATCCAGTCCACATCAAAGTATTTATTTATGTTTTGTTATAAGATGAAAGCTGACATGTGGGATTTTAACGACTTTGCTCAGACGTGGACACGCGCTTCTCCACCAGCTGTGGGATGAGGTCAGACAGGTCCTTCCTGTGTGTGCCGTCTCCTCCGAAGGTTAAACGCTGCTGGTCACGCACATCTGGGCCACTTTAACAACTCTAAAATACATCTGAGACAAAAGATCAAACGGGGTGGAATTGCTTGGCGTGGACAATAAATTGTTTTGGTTTTTTTTG
Source organism: Entelurus aequoreus (assembly GCF_033978785.1). Lineage (NCBI taxonomy): Eukaryota > Metazoa > Chordata > Actinopteri > Syngnathiformes > Syngnathidae > Entelurus > Entelurus aequoreus. The sequence continues at coordinate 859,727 of NC_084743.1, forward strand.
TTTTTCTTCTTCAATCCGATGCCAAGAAACCCCTGGAATAAACAAACTTAACCTCCAGTGTCCAAAGTAATTTGATTCTGTGACATGTCAAGCAATATTTGCCCCTGAAAGTCCATTCATCCCGTCCATTTTCTACCGCTTGTCCCGTTCGGGGTCGCGGCCCCTGAAAGTCGTATCTCTGTAACTAGAAGAGAGAGAAACCACTGCCTTGCTTACTGCAGTGTGGGAGACCCTCTGCAACCTCCATGTATTCGGGGACCACAAAAAATGTCATTATTGGCTTTATTTGAACAAAAAAAATCTTAGTGTACATGAAACATATGTTTATTATTGTAATTTAGTCCTTAAATAAAATAGTGAACTTGTCTTTTAGTAGTAAGTAAACAAACAAAGACTCCTAATTAGTCTATGCAGTAACATATTGTGTCATTTATACACCTATTATTTTTTATTATTTATTATTATTTTTTATTTATTATTTATACACCTATTTATTTATCATTGTACACATTATGAGGGACAAACTGTAAAAAAATGATTATTAATCCACTTGTTCATTTACTGTTAATATCTGCTTATTTTCCTGTTTGAACATGTTCTATCTACACTTCTGTTCAAATGTAATAATCACTTGTTCTTCTCGTCTTTGATACTTGACATTAGTTTTGGATGATACCACACATTTAGGTATGGATCCGATACCAAGTAGTTACAGGATCATACATTGGTCATATTCAAAGTCCTCATGTGTCCAGGGATGTATTTCATGAGTTTATAAACATGATATGAATTTTAGAAAGGAAAAAAGATTTTGTGACAAAAAAATATCAATGTTATAATAGTAGTATAAACTACATACGCTATTGTACTTGGTATCATTACAGTGGATGTCAGGTGTAGATCCACCCATGGTGTTTGTTTACATTCAGGACCGCTATCTTTTGCTCCCCTTTAGTGGAAGAGCCTCTCAGTCATAAAAATGTTAAAAATAATTCACATATTTTTATATATTTTGTTTTTTTTATTCAATGCTTCCATTTCTATAAACGTCAGGGGTTTTTTTTGTGTGTTTTATGCCCTTTTTTTTTGTCAAAACCTTGTTTTTTATGGCAAAAACACAAACTTGGCAATATTCCCCCCCAAAATTCCAAGTGTAATATTTGATGTGAAGTATTTTTTGTTTAATAATTCATAATAACATGGATCTGATACCAAGTAGTTACAGGATCATACATTGGTCATATTCAAAGTCCTGATGTGTCCAGGGACGTATTTCACGACTTTATAAACATAATATACCTTTTAAAAAGAGGAAAAAATTATTTTGTACACTGTAGATACACTATTGTACTTGGTATCATTACAGTGGATGTCAGATGTAGATCCACCCATGGTGTTTGTTTACATTCAGGGCCGCTATCTTTTGCTCCCCTTTAGTGGAAGAGCCTCTCAGTCATAAAAATGTTCAAAATAATTCACATATTTTATATATATATATATATATATACATATATATATATATATATATATATATATATATATATATATATATATATATATATATATATATATATATATATATATATATATATATATATATATATATATATATATATATATATATATATATAATTATTATTATTATTATTATTCAACGCTTCCATTTCTATAAACATCAGGGGGGGTTTTTTTCGTGTGTTTTATGCCCTTTTTTTTGTCAAAACCTTGTTTTTTATGGCAAAAACACAAAAAAATATGCAATATTTTCCCCCAAAATTCCAAATGTAATATTTGATGTGAAATATTTGAAATCATAAATAGTTCAATAATTCATAATAACATGGATCTGATACCAAGTAGTTACAGGATCATACATTGGTCATATTCAAAGTCCTCATAATATACATTTTATTTTATGACGATGAAAAATATCGATGTAATATACACTGTAGATACACTATTGTATTTGGTATCATTACAGTGGATGTCAGGTGTAGATCCACCCATGGTGTTTGTTTACATTCAGGACCGCTATCTTTTGCTCCCCTTTAGTGGAAGAGCCTCTCAGTCATAAAAATGTTCAAAATAATTCACATATTTTTATATATCAATTTTTTTTTAATCAACGCTTCCATTTCTATAAACGTCAGGGTTTTTTTTGTGTGTTTTATGCCCTTTTTTTAAATTATCATAATCGGCTAATTATTTTTAATGTTTCATGAAACAATGTAATTTTACCATCAGAAATAGAGCATCTATTAACTCACA
>NC_084743.1:871994-901994 GCF_033978785.1 Entelurus aequoreus
GGACTATACAAACTGTGTCAAGTGGACTATACAGACTGTATCAAGTGGACTATACAGACTGTATCAAGTGGACTATACAAACTGTGTCAAGTGGACTATACAGACTGTATCAAGTGGACTATACAGACTGTGTCAAGTGGACTATACAGACTGTATCAAGTGGACTATACAGACTGTGTCAAGTGGACTATACAGACTGTATCAAGTGGACTATACAGACTGTGTCAAGTGGACTATACAGACTGTGTCAAGTGGACTATACAGACTGTATCAAGTGGACTATACAGACTGTGTCAAGTGGACTATACAGACTGTATCAAGTGGACTATACAGACTGTGTCAAGTGGACTATACAGACTGTATCAAGTGGACTATACAGACTGTGTCAAGTGGACTATACAGACTGTGTCAAGTGGACTATACAGACTGTATCAAGTGGACTATACAGACTGTATCAAGTGGACTATACAGACTGTATCAAGTGGACTATACAAACTGTGTCAAGTGGACTATACAGACTGTGTCAAGTGGACTATACAGACTGTATCAAGTGGACTATACAAACTGTGTCAAGTGGACTATACAGACTGTATCAAGTGGACTATACAGACTGTATCAAGTGGACTATACAAACTGTGTCAAGTGGACTATACAGACTGTGTCAAGTGGACTATACAGACTGTGTCAAGTGGACTATACAGACTGTATCAAGTGGACTATACAAACTGTGTCAAGTGGACTATACAGACTGTATCAAGTGGACTATACAGACTGTATCAAGTGGACTATACAAACTGTGTCAAGTGGACTATACAGACTGTATCAAGTGGACTATACAGACTGTGTCAAGTGGACTATACAGACTGTATCAAGTGGACTATACAGACTGTGTCAAGTGGACTATACAGACTGTGTCAAGTGGACTATACAGACTGTATCAAGTGGACTATACAGACTGTGTCAAGTGGACTATACAGACTGTATCAAGTGGACTATCTTTACTGATTGCTGCTCTTGTTTCCTCCCCGTCATTCTTATTGTCACTTCTATGCTGTCATAGAGTGAAATAGTACAGTAAATACATCTTTAAATACTTACATGTGTCATGAAGTCATCATGGCTGTAATTACATATGTTCATGTACAACACCCTGTAACAGACAGGGCAGTAAAACGGCTGATCCAACAAAACAGAAGTCATGGTCATGGACCGCTGCTGCTCACTGAGGAATAAAAAAACAAAGTCTTGTGTTCCCAGTGGACCTGGACGGTCTGTGTGACGACGTGCGGCGCTACAGCTGCACGCCCCGCAACTACTCCGTCAACCTGCGGGAGGAGCTGAGGGCCACCAACGCCGTCTTCTTCCCCCGCTGTGTGCTGGTCCAACGCTGCGGCGGCAACTGTGGCTGCGGCACCCACGACTGGAACCACGGCTGCGCCTGCCAGGCCGCCAAGACCACGGTCAAGCTGCACGAGGTGGGTCACGCGTGTGCTCACCTGGACCAGGTTTTTGTCCCGGGTGGAGGGGGATATTTGACCACCTTTGAGCAAAAGTGAAGTTACCAGCTTTGACCTCACTTTTGCTGAAAGGGGACAAAAACAACAATGTCACTCTCTTTCTTATCCATCCCAGCACACACACACACACACACACACACACACACACACACACACACACACACACACACACACACACACACACACACACACACACACACACACACACATCATTCCCTCCAGTTTGAACACTGTACCATGTTAACTTTCAGTTTCGATCCCTGCCAAGGGACGTGTGAGGAGAGCCAGCATTTGAACAATTCTGGCATGACTAGTGCTCCTTTTTGGACTTTTATTTTGAAAGTCCTAGAACAAAAAGGAGGGTTCCAATAATCGTCACTTCTTTTCTCCGTGTCATGTAAAAAAATGTTTCTCCCGTTACGTAAAAAACAGAATTATATTTGCAGGTTACGTCGCTTCTTTAAAGAGACAACAATTCAGAGAATGTTGTTGTCGTCATGCATCCGACACACGTATGTCTCGTTGTCCTGATACAATGATATCAGTCCGATATCGGCAACAAGAAACAAGTATCGGATAATATCGTCTTGCATCTGAAATGTGCGATACAAGCAGTCCTGCAGCGTGTTTACTTGTGTGCGATATCATGCGCAATTCAAGTTGTCCTGCAGCCTATTTACTCGTATGCGATATCATGTGCGATACAAGCAGTCCTGCAGCCTATTTACTAGTGTGCGATTCAATCAGTCCTGCAGCCTATTTACTAGTGTGCGATATCATGTGCGATTCAATCAGTCCTGCAGAGTGTTTTATTGTGTGCGATGTTGTGTGCGATATAATCAGTCCTGCAGAGTGTTTAATTGTGTGTAATATAATGTGTGATACAAGCAGTCCTGCAGCCTATTTACTAGTGTGCACTATCATGTGTAATACAAGCAGTCCTGCAGCCTATTTACTAGTGTGCGATATCATGTGTCATTCAATCATTCCTGAAGAGTGTTTAATTGTGTGCGATACAAGCAGTCCTGCACATGTTTACTTGTGTGCGACATCATGTGCGGTACAAGCAGTCCTGCAGAATGTTTAATTGTGTACGATATCATGTGCGATTCAAGCTGTCCTGCAGCCTATTTACTCGTATGCGATATCATGTGCGATACAAGCAGTCCTGCAGCCTATTTACTCGTATGCGATATCATGTGCGAGTCAATCAGTCCTGCAGCCTATTTACTAGTGTGCGATATCATGTGCGATTCAATCAGTCCTGAAGAGTGTTTAATTGTGTGCGATACAAGCAGTCCTGCACATGTTAACTTGTGTGCGACGTCATGTGCGATACAAGCAGTCCTGCAGCGTGTTTACTTGTGTGCGATATCATGTGCAATTCAAGCTGTCCTGCAGCCTATTTACTCGTATGTGATATCATGTGCGATACAAGCAGTCCTGCAGCCTATTTACTAGTGTGCGATATCATGTGCGATTCAATCAGTCCTGCAGCCTATTTACTAGTGTGCAATATCATGTGCGATTCAATCAGTCCTGCAGAGTGTTTGTGTGCGATACAATCAGTCCTGCAGAGTGTTTAATTGTGTGTGATATCATGTGCGATACAAGCAGTCCTGCAGCCTATTTACTAGTGTGCACTATCATGTGCGATACAATCAGTCCTGCGGCGTGTTCGCTTGTGTGTGATATCATGTGCGATACAAGCAGTAAGTAACATATTAATATTATTATTTAATATAATTTTAGTTGTAATTTATTTTAGCACTGTGTGTTTGTGGGCGAAAAATGCTCATCAGTTCTTTTAAGTCTCTTCTTTTTTAATATTTTTGATTAGTATTTATTTATTTTTGCAATCAGCCTAACCCAGTGGTTCTCAAACTTTTTTTGTCATCCCCCACTTTGGACAAGGGGGAGTTTTCAAGTCCCACCTGCCCCCATGGCCCCAACAGAACGCTAATGCCAAGCTTAGCATTTTCAAATTTATTGAACATCAAGTAACATCAAGTTGTGTACATTCAAACTCAATAACATAAAATAACATCAAGTTCAATAATAAATAAAATAACTGTGCAGCTGTGGTATAACTTGCATCAAGTTCAATAATAAATCAAATAACTTGTATCAAGTTCAATAATAAATAAAACAAAAGTGTTATAACTTGCATCAAGTTCAATAATAAATCAAATAACTTGCATCAAGTTCAATAATAAATCAAATAAAAGTGCCACTTTGCAATCTTTGCAAAAAAAAAAGGAGGAGCTATGCATTTTGGCAAGACAGGACAAGTGAACAGGGGCGCCGCTAGGGATTTTGGGCCCCATGAAAAGAATCTTTACAGAGCCCCCAACACAGCTGCAACATTTTTTGATGCTATTTTACATACAATTATGCATTTTAATGGTATTCTGAATACAATGGAATTAATTTTGAGTCATTTATTTGCTGCACTACTGTCAAACTTTCGCTCCTACCTAGAAATTTAAAGCCTACGGGAAAAATAAGTAATTTACATTTATTTATATAGCGGATTCCACAGACAGAATCACAAAGTGATTTACAGTGTGTATAGAAAATGAAAGCATAGTAAAAAAAAAAAATCTAAGAATATAATTTTTTAAAAAAAAGAAAAAGTGAAGTGAAATTTCCTCCCGTTCCTCGCGCCCCACCTGTCATGTCTCTATTCCCCACCAGTGGGGCGCGCCCCACACTTTGAGAAACGCTGGCCTAACCTGAGCCTAATTTTGATAGTTTAAGTAACATATATGTTATTATTATTATTATTATTATTATAATTTAATATTATTTTAGTTGGAATTTATTTTAGCACTGTGTAATTTATACGCAAAAAAGGCTCGTCAATTTTGTTGAGTCCCTTCTGTTTTAGTATTTTTGATTATTCATTTTTGTAATCAGTCTGACCTAAGCCTAATTTTGACAGTTTAAGTAACATATGTATTATTTATTTAATTTAATATTGTTTTAGTTAGATTTTGTTTTAGCACTGTGTAATTGTATGCAAAAAATGCTCACACATTTTTTGGAGTACCTTCTTTTTTAGTATTTTTGATTAGTATTTATTTTCTAATTAGTCTGACCTGAGCCTAATTTTGATAGTTTAACATATATATTGTTATTATTATTATTTAATATTATTTTAGTTGGAATTTATTTTAGCACTGTGTAATTACACGCAAAAAATGCTCATCAATTTTGTTGAGTCCCTTCTTTTTTAGTATTTTTGATTATTAATTTTTGTAATCAGTCTGACCTAAGCCTAATTTTGACAGTTTAAGTAACATATATATTATTATTATTATTTAATATTGTTTGTTAGATTTTGTTTTAGCACTGCGTAATTGTATGCAAAAAAATGCTCATACATTTTTTTTGAGTCCCTTCTTTTTTAGTATTTTTGATTAGTATTTATTTTTGTAATCAGTCTGACCTAATCCTAATTTTGGCAGTTTAAGTAACATAAATATTATTATTATTATTATAATTTAATATTATTTTAGTTGGAATTTATTTTAGCACTGTGTAATTATACGCAAAAAATGTTAATACATTTTTTTTAGTCCCTTTTTTTTTAGTATTTTTGATTAGTATTTATTTTTCTAATCAGTCTGACATGAGCCTAATTTTGATAGTTTAACATATATATATTATTATTATTATTTCATATTATTTTAGTTGGAATTTATTTTAGCAATGTGTAATTATACGCAAAAAATGCTCATCAATTTTGTCGAGTCCCTTCTTTTTTAGCATTTTTGATTATTTATTTTTGTAATCAGTCTGACCTAACCCTAATTTTGACAGTTTAAGTAACATATATTATTTATTTTATTTAATATTGTTTTAGTTAGATTTTGTTTTAGCACTGTGTAATTGTATGCAAAAAATGCTCATACATTTTTTGGAGTCCCTTCTTTTTTAGTATTTTTGATTAGTATTTATTTTTGTAATCAGTCTGACCTGAGCCTAATTTTGGCAGTTTAAGTAACATAAATATTAATATTATTATTATAATTATAATTTTATATTATTTTAGTTGGAATTTATTTTAGCACTGTGTAATTACACGCAAAAAATGTTAATAAATTTTTTTGAGTCCCTTTTTTTTTAGTATTTTTTATCAGTATTTATTTTTCTAATCAGTCTGACCTGAGCCTAATTTTGGCAGTTTAAGTAACATATATATTAATATTATTATAATAATTTAATATTATTTTAGTTGGAATTTATTTTAGCACTGTGTAATTATACGCAAAAAATGTTAATCAATTTTTTTGAGTCCCTTTTTTATTAGTATTTTTGATTAGTATTTATTTTTCTAATCAGTCCGACATGAGCCTAATTTTGATAGTTTAACATATATATATTATTATTATTATTTAATATTATTTTAGTTCGAATTTATTTTAGCACTGTGTAATTACACGCAAAAAATGCTCATCAATTTTGTCGAGTCCCTTCTTTTTTAGTATTTTTGATTATTTATTTTTGTAATCAGTCTGACCTAAGCCTAATTTTGACAGTTGAAATAACATATATTATTATTATTATTTAATATTGTTTTAGTTAGATTTTGTTTTAGCACTGCGTAATTGTATGCAAAAAATGCTCATACATTTTTTTTAAGTCCCTTCTTTTTTAGTATTTTTGATTAGTATCTATTTTTGTAATCAGTCTGACCTAAGCCTAATTTTGGCAGTTTAAGTAACATAAATATTGATATTATTATTATAATTTAATATTATTTTAGTTGGAATTTATTTTAGCACTGTGTAATTACACGCAAAAAATGTTAATCAATTTTTTGGAGTCCCTTTTTTTTTTAGTATTTTTGATTAGTATTTATTTTTCTAATCAGTCTGACCTGAGCCTAATTTTGATAGTTTAACATATATACATTGTTATTATTATTTAATATTATTTTAGTTGGAATTTATTTTAGCACTGTGTAATTACACGCAAAAAAGGCTCATCAATTTTGTCGAGTCCCTTCTTTTTTAGCATTTTTGATTATTTATTTTTGTAATCAGTCTGACCTAAGCCTAATTTTGACAGTTTAAGTAACATATATTATTATTTATTTTATTTAATATTGTTTTAGTTAGATTTTGTTTTAGCACTGCGTAATTGTATGCAAAAAATGCTCATGCATTTTTTTGAGTCCCTTCTTTTTTAGTATTTTTGATTAATATTTATTTTTCTAATCAGTCTGACCTGAGCCTAATTTTGGCATTTTAAGTAACATAAATATTAATATTATTATTATAATTTAATATTATTTTAGTTGGAATTTGTTTTAGCACTGTGTAATTATACGCAAAAAATGTTAATCAATTTTTTTGAGTCCCTTTTTTTTTTTAGTATTTTTGATTAGTATTTATTGTTCTAATCAGTCTGACCTGAGCCTAATTTTGATAGTTTAACATATAAAAATTATCATTAGTATTTAATATTATTTTAGTTGGAATTTATTTTAGCACTGTGTAATTATACGCAAAAAATGCTCATAAATTTTTTTGAGCCTCTTCTTTTTTAGTATTTTTGATTAGTATGTATTTTTCTAATCAGCCTGACCTGAGCCTAATTTTGATAGTTGAAGTAACAAATATATTATCATTATAATTTAATATTATTTTAGTTGGAATTTATTTTAGCACTGTGTAATTACACGCAAAAAAGGCTCATCAATTTTGTCGAGTCCCTTCTTTTTTAGCATTTTTGATTATTTATTTTTGTAATCAGTCTGACCTAAGCCTAATTTTGGCAGTTTAAGTAACATAAATATTAATATTATTATTATAATTATAATTTAATATTATTTTAGTTGGAATTTATTTTAGCACTGTGTAATTATACGCAAAAAATGCTCATCAATTTTTTTGAGTCCCTTTTTTTTTTAGTATTTTTGATTAGTATTTATTTTTCTAATCAGTCTGACCTGAGCCTAATTTTGATAGTTTAACATATATATATTATTATTATTATTTAATATTATTTTAGTTGGAATTTATTTTACCCCTGTGTAATTATCTGCAAAAAATGCTCATACATTTTTTTGAGTCCCTTCTTTTTTAGTATTTTTGATTGGTATTTATCTTTGTAATCAGCCTAACCTAAGCCTAATTTTGACAGTTTAAGTAACATATATTATTATTAGTATTTACTATTATTTTAGTTGTGTAATTGTACGTGGAAAATGCTCATCAATCCCTTCTTTTTGAGTATATTTGATTAATTTCGTAATCAGCCTGGCCTGAGCCTTGATAATAATCTTAGTGATTAAAAACACGCTCTCATATCATTTGACAAGGTTATAAACTGTAAGTAGTTCAGATATGATAAATAAATAGGATTACATCAAGAGTAGGATTACTCATACAGTGTAAATATTAGAGTGTGCCCCGGGCCCGTGTGTAGTGGAGGTGAACGAGCCCTTTTACAGCAATTAGTTTGTCGAAGGCTGCAGTAGAAATATGACTATTATTTTGCCTTCAAACACAAGCGACTAAATTTATGCTGAAGGGGAACTTTCTAGTCCCAAGTGAGGAATAAAGTCATCTCTGCTCATTTGGGGCCAACCTGGTTTAGGACTTTGGACTCTGGTGGACCACCTAAGTCCAGCGCTCTTCTCTCCGCAGGTGCTGAAGTACGCCCCAGAGAGCGCCGTGGACCGACGCCGGCGCAGACCGAGGGCGCACTGGGTCCTGGACGAGGTCTTCCTCACGCACCACCTGGGCTGTGAGTGCGCCTGTCCCTCCCGGCCCCCCCGCTGACACGGAGGAGGAGCCCCGGGCCCTTGGGACAGGTTTTCACTGGGACTAGTCTGGAGAGAAAACACGAAGAGAAGAAGTCATTTTGGGCGTACACCTGCACAGGTGAAGATCATGAATATGCAAATGTATTTAATGGCGAGCGCTTCATTTGGGACATTTCTAGAAGGACTTTTTTTATTTATGTGAAACCATTTCTTTGTGACTCCTAGTGGTTTTGTACTCAAACTAATTCATGGGAAATAAATTGTTGGATTTGTGGCGTGTGCACAATAACAATGATTTGAAAACGCAGACGAGACCATCATCAGCAGTGCTGTAGTCTGAGCAGTGGCGGAGCAGGAAGGGGCTGGGCATACATGGAGGCAGATGTGAACTTTTTAATGCCACCAAGCAAGACTGGGTTTACAATTTTTTTTATTTTTTTTTTAAAAAGGGTTTTGAAATTAAAAAAAGAAAAACAAATACTTTTTGGGGTTTGTAAAAATATTTTTTCATGATAAAAATGTTTAATTGCATTTTTTTCCCACAAATCGTTTGGGGGTTTTTTGAAAATATTTTAATTTTTTTATGGGTAATAATTTTTTGACAGCATTTTTTATTTTTACAATTCATTTTTTGGTTACAAGTCTTGTTATTTGTTTATAAATCTTTTTTTTTGCTTACAGATGTTTTTTGTTCCAATTATTTTTTTAGTTGCAAAAACTTTTTTGTGGCCACAAATCTTTTCTTTTACTACAAATGTTTATTTTTAGTTATATATCCTTTTTTATGATAATTTTTCTTTGATATTGCAATTTTTTGGTTACAAATCTTTCCTTTATTTAGTTGCATTTTAATGTTTACAAATATTTTGTGGTTGCAACCTTTTTTAAGTTACAAATCTTTTGTTTGCAATAACTTTTTGCTCACAAATCTCTAGTTGCAAATAGTTTAGTGTTACAGATTTGTGTGTTTATGGTTACAAATATTGTGTGGTTGCATTTTTATTTTTTTTTTGGGTTGTAAATATATTTTTTCATGATAAAAATTTTTTGAATTGCATTTTGTTTTTCACAAATTTTGGGGGGTTTTTTTGCAAATATTTTTATTTTTTTTTTGTTACAGATTTTTTTTATAGGTAATCATTTTTTATTTTTACAATTCATTTTCCTGTTACAAGTTTTGTTATACGTTTATAAATCTTTTTTTGCTAAGAGATGTTTTTGTTTTTTTATTGGATTTTTTGTGATAATTTTTCTTTGATATTTATAAATCTTTTTTGGTTGCATTTTGGGGGGCGGGGGGGGGCTGCACATATTTTTTTAATTGTTACAAAAGGGTTTTTTTTTGTTTTTTTTGCATTTTTTCTTTTTTAGTTTATTTGGTTACAATTTATGTTTACAAATTAGATTTTTGTTACAAATTGGGTTTTTTTTGGTTGCAATTTTTTGGTTAAAAATCTTTCCTTTTTTTGCTTGCATTTTAATGTTTACAAATCTTTTGTGGTTGCAACTTTTTTTAAGTTACAAATCTTTTTTTGTTTGCAATAACTTTTTGCTCACAAATCTCTAATTGCAAATAGTTGTAAATATATTTTTACATGATAAAAAATTTTTGAATTGCATTTTCTTTTTCACAAATTTTTGGGGTTCTTTTTGCAAATATTTTTAAATTTTTTTTGTTACAGGTTTTTTTTATAGGTAATCATTTTTTATTTTTACAATTAATTTTCCTGTTACAAGTTTTGTTATATGTTTATAAATCTTTTTTTGCTTAGAGATGTTTTTTGTTGCTATTTTTTGTTCCATTTCTTTTTTTAGTTGCAAAAACTTTTTTGTAGTCACAAATATTTTCTTTTATTACAAATGTTTATTTTTAGTTACATATCCTTTTGTATTGGATTTTTTTTGATGATTTTTCTTTGATATTTATAAATCTTTTTTGGTTGCATTTTGGGGAGGCTGCACATCTTTTTTTAATTGTTACAAATGTTTTTTTTGTTTGTTTTTTTGCAGTTTTTCTTTTTTAGTTTATTTGGTTACAATTTATGTTTACAAATTAGATTTTTTTTTAAAATTGTTTTTTTTTTGGTTGCAATTTTTTGGTTAAAAATCTTTCCTTTTTTTACTTGCATTTTAATGTTTACAAATCTTTTGTGGTTGCAAGTTTTTTTAAGTTACAAATCTTTTTTTGTTTGCAATAACTTTTTGCTCACAAATCTCTAATTGCAAATAGTTGTAAATATATTTTTACATGATCAAAAAAATTTAGAATTGCATTTTCTTTTTCACAAATTTTTGGGGTTCTTTTTGCAAATATTTTTAATTTTTTTTTGTTACAGGTTTTTCTTATAGGTAATCATTTTTTATTTTTACAATTAATTTTTCAGTTACAAGTTTTTTTATATGTTTATAAATCTTTTTTTGCTTAGAGATGTTTTTTGTTGCTATTTTTTGTTCCAATTCTTTTTTTAGTTGCAAAAACTTTTTTGTGGCCACAAATCTTTTCTTTTATTACAAATGTTTATTTTTAGTTACATATCCTTTTTTATTGGATTTTTTGTGATAATTTTTCTTTGATATTTACAAATCTTTTTTGGTTGCATTTTTGGGGGGTGGACATATTTTTTTAATTGTTACAAATGGGTTTTTTTTGCATTTTTTTCTTTTTTAGTTTATTTGGTTACAATTTATGTTTACAAATTAGATTTTTGTTACAAATTGGGGTTTTTTTGGTTGCAATTTTTTGGTTAAAAATCTTTCCTTTTTTTGCTTGCATTTTAATGTTTACAAATCTTTTGTGGTTGCAACTTTTTTGAAGTTACAAATGTTTTTTTGTTTGCAATAACTTTTTGCTCACAAATCTCTAATTGCAAATAGTTTATTGTTACAGATTTGTGTGTTTATGGTTACATGGTATTTTTTGGGATTGTAAATATATTTTTTATTGATAAAAAAATTTTGAATTGCATTTTCTTTTTCACAATTTCTTTTTTTTTTTTTTTCAAATATTTTTAATTTTTTTTTTTGTTACAGATTTTTTTTATGGGTAATCATTTTTAATTTTTACAATTAATTTTTGGGTTACAAGTTTTTTTATAGGTTTATACATCTTTTTTTGCTTACAGATGTTTTTTGTTCCAATTCTTTTTTTAGTTGCAAAAACTTTTTTGTGGCCACAAATCTTTTCTACACCCCTCCTTTTAAGTAATGCAATAACGACTTCCCGTAGTAATTAAGTGCATTTATTCAAGAGCAATTCCCTTCAGTTACTTTATTGTCAGAGTAACTACAAACATTGTTGTCACTCACTGCTCAAAACCGAGGCACGGCTGACGTTTCCTTCGGTCTCTGAGGCTTTTCATTTCCTGGTTCCCGCGGCAACAGCAGCGGTTGTGGTCGGATATGAGAGACTTTGGACGCCAGGACGGCGTCAAGGTGTGGAAAATGTAGGTCCAGTAATATCCGGGTCAAGAAAGAACGAGGACATGTTTGATGAACACTTGCTGACCTCCAGGCCACACCTCCTGGGCCACCTTGCATTATACAACAGCCCTCATTTAGCTATGAATATTACATGTCATTTAGGTATGAATATTACATTTGTCTCCTGAATTATGGACACACGCCATATGTGAGAAATCTGCAGAAAAATGTGCGAGTGTGCATTTAAAGAAGAGCCACAAAGCGGACATTCTCAGATTCAAACTGTCGGCTTGAATAAAAGATGACCGCCAAGCGGAGCAGCGGGTGGAGGAACACCTCCGTGAAGGTGGAGTTAGAACCACGGTGCTTTGAGCAAACTTGAAATATTTGCTGACTCGGAGCTGAAACGGATGCTGCAAGTGTGGGAAACGCTGACTTTTTTCTTTAAAAATTGGGAACAATTTCTCATATTATTTCTGTTTCTGTAATTTTGCAACATTTTCTCATTAAATTATAATTTTTTTATGTAAAATTATTACTTTTTAATATCAAAATGGCGACATTTGTCATATAAAATTCTGGCTTCTATCACAATAATGCACGTATGTTCAAACAACCTTCCCTAGTCATGGTGCAGGTGGGAAAATCAACCAGCACTAAAAAAAACATACTGTAAGAGACATACTGTAATAACTTGAAGTAAATAGATTAAAAACCAATGACAAACAAAACAAAAAAACTAAAAGCAGTCTTTTTCTCACAATATGTCGACTTTTTTCTTATAAAATTAGGAACAATTTCTCATATTCTTTGTTTCGGTAATATTGCAACATTTTCTCGTTAAATTGTTAGTTGTACTGACTTTTATCAAAATATCGCCAATTTTTGTTGTTGTTCTTGTAAAATAGTGACATTTTTGAAGTAAAATGATGACTTTTGTCATCATTTTGCCAAGTAAAATTCTGATTATTATTATAATATTGCCAACATTTTTAAGTTTTTTTACAAAATTGTGACTTTTGTTGAGTAAAATTACGACTATTTTCATAAAATTGCCCAAATGTTAAGCTTTTCTTGTAAAATTGCGACTGTTATTGAGTAAAATTCCAACTTTTATCATAATATTGCACAAATGTTCAAACAACCTTCCCTAGTCATGGTGCAGGTGGGGAAAAACTCAACCAGCACAAAAACACATACTGTAAGAGACATACTGTAATAACTTGAAGTAAATAATGAAGATTAAAAACCAATTACAAACAAAACAAAAAATAACTAAAAGCAGTCTTTTTCTCACAATGTGTCGACTTTTTTCTTATAAAATTAGGAACAATTTCTCATATTCTTTCTGTTTCGGTAATATTGCAACATTTTCTCGTTAAATTGTTAGTTGTACTGACTTTTATCACAATATCGCCAATTTTTGTTGTTGTTCTTGTAAAATAGTGACATTTTTTAAGTAAAATTATGACTTTTGTCATCATTTTGCCAAGTAAAATTCTGATTATTATTATAATATTGCCAACATTTTTAAGTTTTCTTACAAAATTGTGACTTTTGTTGAGTAAAATTACGACTCTTTTCATAAAATTGCCCAAATGTTAAGCTTTTCTTGTAAAATTGCGACTGCTATTGAGGAAAAATTCCAACTTTTATCATAATATTGCACAAATGTTCAAACAACCTTCCCTAGTCATGGTGCAGGGGGAAAAACTCAACCAGCACAAAAACACATACTGTAAGAGACATACTGTAATAACTTGAAGTAAATAATGAAGATTAAAAACCAATCACAAACAAAAAAATGAACTAAAAGCAGTCTTTTTCTCACAATGTGAGACTTTTTTTCTCATAAAATTGGGAACAATTTCTCATATTATTTCTGTTTCTGTAATATTGCAATATTTTCTCGTTAAATTGTTATTTTTTTATGTAAAATTATTACTTTTTAATATCAAAATGGCGACATTTGTCATATAAAATTCGGACTTTTATCACAATATTGCCAATTTTTGTTTGTTGTTCTTGTAAAATAGTGACTTTTGTCATAATTTTGCCAAGGAAAATTCCTATTATTATTATAATATTGCCAACATTTTAAAGTTTTATTATAAAATTGTGACTTTTGTCGAGTAAAATTTTGAATCTTCTCATAATATTCCCAAAATTTTAAGCTTGTTCGTGTAAAATTGCGACTGTTATTGAGAAAAATTCCAAATGTTATCATAATTTTGCACAAATATGCTAATGTTTTATTCTAGCTTTTTAGCAAATTTTGTTTGTTTATACCCTAGAAATCGTGGATTTAGATACTTGCCGCCATCTTGGTAGTATGCTAACGTCGCTAATATTAGCATGCTGACATTTTATTCTAGCTTTTTAGCTGATTTTGTTTGTTTAAACCTAAAGTCATAGATTTTGATGCAAATGTCAAAGTACAATTCATGGTCAGTGGCCCGATTTTCTCTCATTGTCTGCAAAATGGTGGCAGATTTGTAGCAATTTGACAGTCAGATATTTCAAACCAAGCAGTTGCCCCCTTGTGGGCCAAGGTCCTTATCTACCTAGTGGGCCAAAGTCCTTATCTACCTAGTGGGCCAAAGTCCTTATCCACCTAGCGGGCCAAAGTCCTTATCCACCTAGTGGATCAAAGTGCTTATCCACCTGGTGGGCCAAAGTCCTTATCCACCTGGTGGGCCAAAGTCCTTATCCACCTAGTGGGCCAAAGTCCTTATCCACCTAGTGGGCCAAAGTCCTTATCCACCTAGTGGGCCAAAGTCCTTATCCACCTAGAGGGCCAAAGTCCTTATCCACCTGGTGGGCCAAAGTCCTTATCCACCTAGAGGGCCAAAGTCCTTATCCACCTGGTGGGCCAAAGTCCTTATCCACCTGGTGGGCCAAAGTCCTTATCCACCTAGTGGGCCAAAGTCCTTATCCACCTATTGGGCCAAAGTCCTTATCCACCTCGTGGGCCAAAGTTCTTATCTACCTGGGCCAAAGTCCTTATCCACCTAGTGGGCCAAAGTCCTTAACCACCTAGTGGGCCAAAGTCCTTATCCAAGTGGGCCAAAGTCCTTACCCACCTAGTGGGCCAAAGTCCTTATCCACCTGGTGGGCCAAAGTCCTTATCCACATAGTGGGCCAAAGTCCTTATCCACCTGGTGGGACAAAGTCCTTATCCACCTAGTGGGCCAAAGTCCTTATCCACCTAGTGAGCCAAAGTCCTTATCCACCTAGTGGGCCAAAGTCCTCATCCAAGTGGGCCAAAGTCCTTATCCACCTAGTGGGCCAAAGTCCTTATCCACCTAGTGGGCCAAAGTCCTTCTCCACCTGGTGGGCCAAAGTACTTATCCACCTAGTGGGCCAAAGTCCTTATCCGCCTGGTGGGCCAAAGTACTTATTATCCACCTAGTGGGCCAAAGTCCTTATCCACCTAGTGGGCCAAAGTCCTTATCCACCTAGTGGGCCAAAGTCCTTATCCAAGTGGGCCAAAGTCCTTATCCACCTAGTTGGCCAACGTCCTTATCCACCCGGTGGATCAAAGTCCGTATCCTCCCGGTGGGCCAAAGTCCTTATCCACCCGGTGGGCCAAAGTCCTTATCCACCTAGTGGGCCAAAGTCCTTATCCACCTAGTGGGCCAAAGTCCTTATCCAAGTGGGCCAAAGTCCTTATCCACCTAGTGGGCCAAAGTCCTTATCCACCTGGTGGGCCAAAGTCCTTATCCACCTGGTGGGCCAAAGTCCTTATCCACCTAGTGGGCCAAAGTCCTTATCCACCTGGTGGGCCAAAGTCCTTATCCACCTGGTGGGCCAAAGTCATTATCCACCTAGTGGGCCAAAGTCATTATCCACCTAGTGGGCCAAAGTCCTTATCCACCTAGTGGGCCAAAGTCCTTATCCACCTGGGCCAAAGTCCTTACCCACCTAATGGGCCAAAGTCCTTATCCACCTGGTGGGCCAAAGTCCTTATCCACCTGGGCCAAAGTCCTTAGCCACCTGGTGGGCCAAAGTCCTTATCCACCTGGTGGGCCAAAGTCCTTATCCACCTAGTGGGCCAAAGTCATTATCCAACTAGTGGGCCAAAGTCCTTATCCACCTAGTGGGCCAAAGTCCTTATCCACCTGGTGGGCCAAAGTCCTTATCCACCTAGTGGGCCAAAGTCCTTATCCACCCGGTGGGCCAAAGTCCTTATCCACCTGGTGGGCCAAAGTCCTTATCCACCTAGTGGGCCAAAGTCCTTATCCACATAGTGGGCCAAAGTCCTTATCCACCTAGTGGGCCAAAGTCCTTATCCACCTAGTGGGCCAAAGTCCTTATCCACCTAGAGGGCCAAAGTCCTTATCCACCAAGTGGGCCAAAGTCCTTATCCACCTAGTGGGCCAAAGTCCTTATTCACCTAGTGGACCAAAGTCCTTATCAACCTAGTGGGCCAAAGTCCTTATCCACCTAGCAGGCCAAAGTCCTTATCCACCTAGCGGGCCAAAGTCCTTATCCACCTAGTGGACCAAAGTCCTTATCAACCTAGTGGGCCAAAGTCCTTATCCACCTAGCAGGCCAAAGTCCTTATCCACCTAGCGGGCCAAAGTCCTTATCCACCTAGTGGACCAAAGTCCTTATCCACGTAGTGGGCCAAAGTCCTTATCCAAGTGGGCCAAAGTCCTTATCCACCTAGTGGGCCAAAGTCCTTATCCACCTAGTGGGCCAAAGTCCTTATCCACCTAGTGGTCCAAAGTCCTTATCCACCTGGTGGGCCAAAGTCCTTATCCACCTAGTGGGCCAAAGTCCTTATCCAAGTGGGCCAAAGTCCTTATCCACCTAGTGGGCCAAAGTCCTTATCCACCTAGTGGGCCAAAGTCCTTATCCACCTGGTGGGCCAAAGTCCTTATCCACCTGGTGGGCCAAAGTCCTTATCCACCTAGTGGGCCAAAGTCCTTATCCACCTAGTGGGCCAAAGTCCTTATCCACCTAGTGGGCCAAAGTCCTTATCCACCTAGTGGGCCAAAGTCCTTATCCACCTAGTGGGCCAAAGTCCTTATCCACCTAGTGGGCCAAAGTCCTTATCCACCTAGTGGGCCAAAGTCCTTATCCACCTAGTGGGCCAAAGTCCTTATCCACCTAGCAGGCCAAAGTCCTTATCAACCTAGTGGGCCAAAGTCCTTATCCACCTAGCAGGCCAAAGTCCTTATCCACCTAGCGGGCCAAAGTCCTTATCCACCTAGTGGACCAAAGTCCTTATCAACCTAGTGGGCCAAAGTCCTTATCCACCTAGCAGGCCAAAGTCCTTATCCACCTAGCGGGCCAAAGTCCTTATCCACCTAGTGGACCAAAGTCCTTATCCACGTAGTGGGCCAAAGTCCTTATCCAAGTGGGCCAAAGTCCTTATCCACCTAGTGGGCCAAAGTCCTTATCCACCTATTGGGCCAAAGTCCTTATCCACCTAGTGGTCCAAAGTCCTTATCCACCTGGTGGGCCAAAGTCCTTATCCACCTAGTGGGCCAAAGTCCTTATCCAAGTGGGCCAAAGCCCTTATCCACCTAGTGGGCCAAAGTCCTTATCCACCTAGTGGGCCAAAGTCCTTATCCACCTGGTGGGCCAAAGTCCTTATCCACCTGGTGGGCCAAAGTCCTTATCCACCTGGTGGGCCAAAGTCCTTATCCACCTAGTGGGCCAAAGTCCTTATCCACCTAGTGGGCCAAAGTCCTTATCCACCTAGTGGGCCAAAGTCTTTATTGACGTGTGACTTCCGTCGGGACAAAATTGGGTTGAAATGGAGTTTGTTTATGCGTCATCCGGAATATTGAAAAGGTGCTTGAAAGTGTGGCGGCAAACACGGGTGTGCGTTGCGTGGGCGAGTGTTAAAAATGCATTTTCTCTCTCTCCAAGCTAAAGTGTCCCTCTGCTCGTCAACATGTCACTTTTGGCCGTCACGTCCTTCCTGTCGCACACACGCACTTTTATTTTGCTCACACGCTCCATCAAACTGAGTCGTGTTGTTCCATCTAATCTGTAATTACACTAATTATGTCACTCTGCTCCCAGGATGTAAATAGTAGTGACACCCTCTTATTTTTGGTTTGCATTTCCTGTTTGCCTGATTTGTGCATTCCTCACCTGGCCTTCATTGGCAATCAGGACTCACCGCCATCTGACTGCCAATTAGGGACGGGTGGATGCTGAGTATGTCAGCACATAAATATATTTGTATGTATAAACATAAAAAAACATATCAACAGATAGATCTGAAGTTGATGTAGAGCAGGGGTGTCGAACTAATTTCAGATGGAGAAATATCTACTGCCAAGTGGGCCGGACCACGGCACGATAACTTCAAAATAAAGACAACTTCAGATTGTTTTCTTTAGACTGAGCTGCCACCTTATCGTGGTAGAGGAGTTTGCGTGTGCCGATGATCCTAGGAGCTATGTTGTCCGGGGGCTTCCGTGCCCCCTGGTAGGGTCTCCCGAGACAAACAGGTCCTAGGTGAGGGAACAGACAAAGAGCAGCTCGAAGACTTCTATGGAATTAGAAAAACCGAGACTCTGATTTCCCTCGCCCGGACGCGGGTCACCGGGGCCCCCCTCTGGCCAGCAGGCGCTCGCCATCGTGCCCTAACTCCGGGCCTGTCCCCATGGGGCCCGGCCGGGCACAGCCCAAAGAGGCAACGTGGGTGCCCCCTCAAATGGCCTCACCACTCATAGGAGGGGCCATGGAGGTCGGGTGCAATGTGAGCTGGGCTGAAGCCGAAGGCAGGGCACTTGGCGGTCCGATCCTCGGCTACAGAAGCTAGCTCTTGGGACGTGGAACGTCGCCTCGCTGGAGGGGAAGGAGCCTGAGCTAGTGCGCAAGGTAGAGAACTTCCGGCTGGATATAGTCGGACTCACTTCGACGCACAGCAAGGGCTCTGGAACCAGTTCTCTGGAGAGGGGCTGGACTCTCTTCCACACTGGCATTGCCAGCAGTGAGAGGCGACGGGCTGGGGTGGCAATTGTTGTTGCCCTCCGGCTCAAAGCCTGCACGTTGGAGTTCAACCCGGTGGACGAGAGGGTAGCTTCCCTCTGCCTTCGGGTGGGGGGACGGGTCCTGACTGTTGTTTGTGCTTACGCACCAAACAGCAGTTCAGAGTACCCACCCTTTTTGGATACACTCGAGGGAGTACTTGAGAGTGCTCCCGGGAGTGATTCCCTCGTTCTACTGGGGGACTTCAACGCTCATATTGGCAGCGACAGTGAAACCTGGAGAGGCGTGATTGGGAAGAATGGCCGCCCAGATCTGAACCCGAGTGGTGTTTTGTTATTGGACTTTTGAGCCCGTCACAGATTGTCCATAACAAACACCATGTTCAAACATAAGGGTGTCCATATATGCACTTGGCACCAGGACACCCTAAGCCGCAGTTCCATGATCGACTTTGTAGTTGTGTCGTCGGATTTGCGGTCTCATGTTTTGGACACTTGGGTGAAGAGAGGGGCGGAGCTTTCTACCGATCACCACCTGGTGGTGAGTTGGCTGCGATGGTGGGGGAGGATGCCGGACAGACCTGGCAGGCCCAAACGCATTGTGAGGGTTTGCTGAGAACGCCTGGCAGAGTCTCCTGTCAGAGAGAGTTTCAATTCCCACCTCCGGAAGAACTTTGAACATGTCACGAGGGAGGTGCTGGACATTGAGTCCGAGTGGACGATGATCCGCACCTCTATTGTCGAGGCGGCTGATTGGAGCTGTGGCCACAAGGTAGTTGGTGCCTGTCGTGGCGGTAATCCTAGAACCCGTTGGTGGACACCGGCGGTGAGGGATGCCGTCAAGCTGAAGAAGGAGTCCTATTGGGTTCTTTTGACTCATAGGACTTCGGAGGCAGCAGACAGGTACCGACAGGCCAAGCGGTGTGCAGCTTCAGCGGTCGTGGAGGCAAAAACTCGGACATGGGAGGAGTTCGGGGAAGCCATGGAAAACGACTTCCGGACGGCTTCGAAGCGATTCTGGACCACCATCCGCCGCCTCAGGAAGGGGAAGCAGTGCACTGTCAACACCGTGTATGGTGAGGATGGTGTTCTGCTGACCTCGACTGCAGATGGGTGGAGGGAATACTTCGAAGACCTCCTCAATCCCACCGACACGTCTTCCTATGAGGAAGCAGTGCCTGGGGAATCTGTGGTGGGCTCTCCTATTTCTGGGGCTGAAGTTGCTGAGGTAGTTAAAAAGCTCCTCGGTGGCAAGGCCCCGTGGGTGGATGAGATCCGCCCAGGGTTCCTTAAGGCTCTGAATGCTGTGGGGCTGTCTTGGTTGACAAGACTCAGCAGCATCGCGTGGACATCGGGGGCGGTACCTCTGGATTGGCAGACCGGGGTGGTGGTTCCTCTCTTTAAGAAGGGGAACCGGAGGGTGTGTTCCAACTATCGTGGGATCACACTCCTCAGCCTTCCCGTTAAGGTCTATTCAGGTGTACTGGAGAGGAGGCTACGCCGGATAGTCGAACCTTGGATTCTGGGGCGGGGGGGGTTTTGATATTTGTAATTTCTAATACCAATACAAAATATTAATTTTTTTATTGATTTTTTTTTACCTTTAGAGCTCCCTTTAATCAGTCATAAAAATATTCAAAGTGGTCATTTTGTTGTAAATTCCCAGAGTATAAATGTGTTTAGTACAGGCACTGTTTTTCATTGGGCACCTTAATGGGCAGCTAAGGGGTCCTAGTGTAACGTACAAATACAGACCCTTTCAGGTGTCCAGGACCAATTAAAGGGAGCTCTAAATGTTAAAAAAAATTATATTTTGTATTGGTATTAGAAATTAAAAATATCAAAATGGCCCCCGCATTCTTAAATTTTTAAAATCAAATCAAATGTTATATTTATTTAGCACTTTTCATACACAGGAAACGGTGTTACAAAAAAGATCAGTTAGAATAATACATCATGTTGGATATAGAGAACATACACTTTATTTATTCAACAACAATATTGGGGCGGCATACCTCGGTTGGTAGAGCGGTCGTGCCAGCAACTTGAGGGTTCCAGGTTTGATCCCCGCTTCCGCCATCCTAGTCACTGCCGTTGTGTCCTTGGGCAAGACACTTTACCCACCTGCTCCCAGTCCCCGCCCACACTGCTTTAAATGTCACTTAGATATTGGCTTTCACTACGTAATAGCGCTTTGAGTCACTAGAGAAAAGCGCTATATAAATATAATTCAATTCACAAATATTTGGTGCTTTCGCAAACAACTAAAATGACGTTCAAAGCAAACTATAGCCTGCTAGCCAAAAATATACAACAATTTTCTCAACTAAAGAAAATAAATATAACTTTAGAGGAAAATCTGATTTACATTTTTTTATTTATTCGTGAATAGCGTCGCCACGGTAACACCAAATGTTCCAGAATTAAAGTACCTTCGTTGGCGCGAACGAGACCTTTCCGACGGTATAACATATGTGGGGGTTCCTTGGCCGCTTCGTCTCGTATTAATTGTAAGAGAAACTTGCGGAACTATGACAATACAAGTCGAAATATGACCACTAATAATATACAATATTAATCATTCCAATGGAAAACAAGACAGTAAACAATGAAAAACATACGAGTTTAGTAAAAAGCCTGATTAAAAATGCGTTGCTTTAGACCAGGGGTGTCCAAAGTGCGGCCCGCGGGTCATTTTTTAACGGCCCCATGGCACATTTTAAAAATACGATTGAAAATGTTTTTAGAAAACATAAAAAGTGGTAAAAAAAGAGCAAACAGGTGAAATGTAACAAGAAAATGTTGCAATGTTTACTCTTAATAACACAAAGCTGCCTTGCAGGCTGTTTCTTTCTTTAAAAAATAATAATGAATCAAAATCAATGTTATTATGAATTATTGACCTATCCAAGGCTCCAATTACGTCACATTAAATATTCCACTTTGAGATATTTTTTGGGGAAAATGTTGCATATTTTGTGTTTGCCATATAAAAAACTTAGCTGTTTTTTTTGTGTGAAGAAGGGCCTAAAACGAACAAACAAAAAACATAAACAACAATAAAACTTAGAATTGACGGACAGATCTGAAGTTGATCTCGAGATTATTGTGTTAAAAGTAGAGAGTAAAAAAAATATATAATTGATATTTTAACACTTTAATGAGTAGAACCCTTTTGGATCCCCAATAATTTTAGTGTGATTTGTTTTTAAGTGTCATTGCTCAAAAAAATAATAATGAATTAAAATTAATGGTGTTATGAGTTATTGACCTTTTTAAGGCTCCCATTATTATATAATCTCAAATATTCCACTTAAATGTTTTATTGGGTGAAAATTAGGGATGTCCGATAAATGCGTTAAAATGTAATATCGGAAATTATCGGTATCGTTTTTTTTATTATCTGTATCGTTTTTTTGTTTTTTTGTTTGTTTTTTTTTAAATTAAATCAACATAAAAAACACAAGATACACTTTCAATTAGTGCACCAACCCAAAAAACCTCCCTTCCCCCATTTCTTTCTGTTATCAATATTCTGGTTCCTACATTATAAATCAATATATATCAATACAGTCTGCAAGGGATACAGTCCGTAAGCACACATGATTGTGCGTGCTGCTGCTCCACTAATAGTACTAACCTTTAACAGTTAATTTTACTCATTTTCATTAATTACTAGTTTCTATGTAACTGTTTTTATATTGTTTTACTTTCTTTTTCATTCAAGAAAATGTTTTTAATTTAGTTATCTTATTTTATTATTATTTTTAAAAAGTACCTTATCTTCACCATACATGGTTGTCCAAATTAGGCATAATAATGTGTTAATTCCACGACTGCATATATCGGTTGATATCGGTATCTGTAATTAAAGAGTTGGACAATATCGGAATATCGGATATCGGCAAAAAGCCATTATCGAACATCCCTAGTGAAAATATTGCATATTTTGTTTTTTTTCCATTAAAAAAACTGGGTTTTCTTTGACAAAAAGAGCATACGACAGATATATATATCTAATGTTGATATAGAGATTTAAAACTTGAATAATAATAAAAATAATAATACTGAATAGTGACACACTTTTTATATTTTTTTAACCAAAACCCTTTGGGGTCCCCGGGATCAAGCCTGAGTGGAGGCCTAAATGTAGAAAATATCAAAATGGCCCCCGCTTGCTTGGATTTTTCAGTGTGTGGCCCTCAGTGGAAAAAGTTTGGACACCCCTGCTTTAGACTTTTTCAAACAAATGTCAACGCTCTCTGCAGTCCTGAGGCTCTCTGGCAGGCTCCTCCACAGGTGGGTTAGGGTTAGGGTTAAGGTTAGGGTTGGTAAAGATAAAGTTTGGTGCCAGAGGCCTTCAGGATGCGCCATGGTGTATACAGGAAGTAGAAATAGTTTAGACACCCCCGGATGAAAGTAATTATGAGCATTTAGAAAAGGATATTATTAGTAAAACCAGTCTGCAGTGATAGAATGAACGACCGCATAAAGAACCCGGACTCTTCCGGTTTTCTAGAAGCCAACAGAAAATATCCCCTTAAGCTTCCACTGATGATTAGTTTGCGTCCTTGGAAATGTTGTTGATGCATTTTTCAAAACCAAACCCTGGGATGATGCAACGCTGACGATACCGCCGAAAGTCAGGGACTTTACTTCTCACACCCAAACACACATTTTAGCAACTACACACACACACAAACACACACACACACACACACACACACACACACACACACACACACTTGGCACTGTCACCGTATATCAAGCTGCTAGCGTTCTGCAGGTGAGAGCCATCCATAGCGGAGATGCAATCGGCGAGGGGCTAAAAGGACAATCAGCCCGTCGGCGTGGAAGACCTGTCAATCACTGGCGGGCTGTCAATCACTTAAGTCCTCTTATAGCCAACTGATCTGTGATTAGACTAGTGACTGCAGAGCGGAGTCGAGGAGAGTCAAGAATTAACATTAGCATGCTGATATAAGAGGCGCTAGCATACAAAGCATCAGAATCCAGGATTTTTAAGTTTAAACACAACATTTAGCTAAAACTCCTCTCTGAGCTGCCACCGTATCGTGGTAGAGGAGTTTGCGTGTCCCAATGATCCTAGGAGCTATGTTGTCCGGGGGCTTCCATGCCCTCTGGTAGGCTCTCCCAAGACAAACAGGTCCTAGGTGAGGGATCAGACAAAGAGCAGCTCGAAGACCTCTATGGAAAATACAAACCCCGTTTCCATAGGAGTTGGGAAATTGTGTTAGATGTAAATATAAACAGAATACAATGATTTGTGATATCATTTTCAAGCCATATTCAGTTGAATGCACTACACCAGGGGTCACCAACGCGGTGTCCGCGGGCACCAGGTAGCCCGTAAGGACCAGATGAGTAGCCCGCTGGCCTGTTCTAAAAATAGCTCAAATAGCAGCACTTACCTGTGAGCTGCCTCTATTTTTTAAATTGTATTTATTTACTAGCAATAATTAATTCTAAGAGAGACAAAACTCAAATAGAATTTGAAAATCCAAGAAAATATTTTAAAGACTTGGTCTTCACTTGTTTAAATAAATTCATTATTTTTTTTACTTTGCTTCTTATAACTTTCAGAAGGACAATTTTAGAGAAAAAATACAACCTTAAAAATGATTTTAGGATTTTTAAACACATATACCTTTTTACCTTTTAAATTCCTTCCTCTTCTTTCCTGACAATTTAAATCAATGTTCAAGTATTTTTATTTTTTTTTAATTGTAAAGAATAATAAATACATTTTAATTTAATTCTTCATTTTAGCTTCTGTTTTTTCCATGAAGAATATTTGTGAAATATTTCTTCAAACGTATTATGATTAAAATTCAAAAAAATTATTCTGGCAAATGTAGAAAATCTGTAGAATCAAATTTAAATCTTATTTCAAAGTCTTTTGAATTTCTTTTAAAATTTTTGTTCCGGAAAATCTAGAAGAAATAATGATTTGTCTTTGTTAGAAATATAGCTAATTGGTTCTAACAACGTGCAGATTGGATTTTAACCTATTTAAAACATGTCATCAAAATTCTAAAATTAATCTTAATCAGGAAAAATTACTAATGATGTTCCATAAATTATTTTTTTAATTTTTTCAAAAAGATTCAAATTAGCTAGTTTTTCTCTTCTTTTTTTCGGTTGAATTTTGAATTTTAAAGAGTCAAATTTGAAGATGAACTATGTTTCAAAATTTAATTGTCATTTGTTTCGTGTTTTGTCCTCTTTTAAACCGTTCAATTAAGTGTAAATATCATTAATTATTAATAATAACATAGAGTTAAAGGTAAATTGAGCAAATTGGCTATTTCTTGCAATTGATTTAAGTGTGTATCAAACTGGTAGCCCTTCGCATTAATCACTACCCAAGAAGTAGCTCTTGCTTTCAAAAAGGTTGGTGACCCCTGATCTACAAAGACAACATATTTGATGTTCAAACTCATAATTTTTTAATTTTTTTTGCAAATAATAATGAACTTAGAATTTCATGGCTGCAACACGTGCCAAAGTAGTTGGGGAAGGGCATGTTCACGACTGTGTTACATGGCCTTTCCTTTTAACAATACTCAGTAAAGGTTTGGGAACTGAGGAGACACATTTTTGAAGCTTCTCAGGTGGAATTCTTTCCCATTCTTGCTTGATGTACAGCTTAAGTTGCTCAACAGTCCGGGGGTCTCCCTTCTGCTATTTTAGGCTTCACACATTTTCAATGGGAGACAGGTCTGGACTACAGGCAGGCCAGTCTAGTACCCGCACTCTTTTACTATGAAGCCACGTTGATGTAACACGTGGCTTGGCATCGTCTTGCTGAAATAAGCAGGGGCGTCCATGGTAACGTTGCTTGGATGGCAACATATGTTGCTCCAAAAGCTGTATGTACCTTTCAGCATTAATGGTGCCTTCACAGATGTGTAAGTTACCCATGTCTTGGGCACTAATACACCCCCATACCATCACACATGCTGCCTTTTACACTTTGCGCCTAGAACAATCCGGATGGTTCTTTTCCTCTTTGGACGTCCACAGTTTCCAAAAACAATTTGAAATGTGGACTCGTCAGACCACAGAACACTTTTCCACTTTGTATCAGTCCATCTTAGATGAGCTAGGGCCCAGCGAAGCCGACGGCGTTTCCGGGTGTTGTTGATAAACGGTTTTGGCCTTGCATAGGAGAGTTTTAACTTGCACTTACAGATGTAGCGACCAACTGTAGTTACTGACAGTGGGTTTCTGAAGTGTTCCTGAGCCCACGTGGTGATATCCTTTACACACTGATGTGGCTTGTTGATGCAGTACAGCCTGAGGGATGGAAGGTCACGGGCTTAGCTGCTTACGTGCAGTGATTTCTCCACATTCTCTGAACCCTTTATTTAATTTAATTTATTTATTATATATATATATATATATATATATATATATATATATATATATATATATATATATATATATATATATATATATATATATATATATATATATATATATATATAAATAATAAATAAATTAAATTAAATAAAGGGTTCAGAGAATGTGGAGAAATCAGCATTGTAATCAGCACCAAAGTGAGGACATTGATGACATAATGTATTGGGGGGGGGGGGGGGGGGGTTAGATATCTCCAGTGTAACAAGATGAAGATGATATGTCAGTATAAAGATGATGACATGTCAGGTAAAAGACATCATTTGTGAGCACAAGTCGGAGTGTGATTGATTGGCAGCTGCTGTGAGATCAATCAGTCATGTGACATTGATCCTGTGTGAGAAAAGTACTTCAAATGGAATTTAGATGGAAACCTGAGCAGGGACTGGAAGGTAGAAGAAGGAAAAGTACACTAGATATATATATATATATATATATATATATATATATATATATATATATATATATATATATATATATATATATATATATATATATATATATATATATATATATAAATATATATATATATAAATATATATATATATATATATATAATAATTGTAAAAATAATACTACTAATAATAATACAAATAATAATTTTAATACTACTACTAATAATAATAATAGTAAAAAAATACTAATACTAATATTTTAAAAATTATAAAAATAATAATACAAATAATACTACTACTCCTACTAATGATAATAATAATAGTAAAAATTATACTCTTAATAATAAAAATAATAATAACAAAAATACTACTACTACCACTAATAAAAATAGTAATACATCTACCACTAATAATATTAGTACAAATAATAATAATAGTATTACATCTACTAATAATAATAACAATAATATTAACAGATTTTAAGACACTTTTTGTTGAATAATTATCAAAGTAATTTACAAAGCAATATTTAAAACAAAAGTTAAGCATTAAAAATGATCAATAATATGAATAATTAATGAGTAATTGATACTTAGTACTCACACGGGTCGGACGTGGTCTTCCTGACTCCGCCTCCATCCTGACTCCGCCCCCATCCTGACTCCGCCTCCACCCTGACCCAAAAGGTTAGCTGACGGCCACACAGAATCCAATCTCCTCCTTTTTCTCAAACATTTTCTTCATTCCACGCCACTGTGCACACGACACACACACACACACACACAACACACAACACACACACACAACACACGACACACGACACACACACACACACACACACACACACTTCCCTCGCCGCACAACTGTGAACAAAGGAAGCCATGACTACCCGACTAAGAAGATCAAATGAAGTCATTCATCATAACATGTAGTGTATGACCACACACACACACACACACACACACACACACACACACACACACACACACACACACACACACACACACACACCTGGTAGTGTGTTTGTGTGGTCATCAATCACATCAACTCCACTCAAACTCAACTCAGAGGTAATCACACAAACGTTATTGTGTGTGTGTGTGCGTGTGCGTGCGTGTGTGTGTGTGTGTCGTGTGTGTGTGTGTGTGTGTGTGTGTGTGTGTGTCGTGTGTGTGTCTGTGTGTGTGTGTGTGTCTGTGTGTGTCGTGTGTGTGTGTGTGTGTGTGTGTGTGTGTGTGTGTGTGTCGTGTGTGTGTGTGTGTGTGTGTGTGTGTGTGTGTGTGTGTGTGTGTGTGTGTGTGTGTGTGTGTGTGTGTGTGTGTGTGTGTGTGTGTGTGTGTGTGTGTGTGTGTGTGTGTGTGTGTGTGTGTCAGTGAAAGCGCATCAGACTTTACTTAAAAAAAAAAAACAGCGAGGCGTTTAATGCCTGAAAAAGTCTGTTTGATGAGCGGCGAAGCAGCGGAGCAATGCATGATGGGTAGTATTTTACTGCTCAACAGTTGAGTGCGACACAGCTGCCAGGACAACACTCAAGTGCCTCCCAGTGGTCTGACAAATAATCATAGTTGCACGTACACAGTCTCCAAGGCAGTATGACAAAGTATCCAGTAACAAACGTGTCCGTTTATTTAGCCAGCTGTTTGGCTAATGTTGTGTGTTTAACCCTAAAAGTCGTGTTTTTGACCTTGGAAGTATGCAAAGGTCTCTCATATTAGCACGCTAACTTTTTACAATAGAATAGAATAGAATAGAGAGTACTTTATTGATCCCTGGGGGAAATTCAGCACCACAGTTCGCTCACAATAGACAATAAACATTTAGGTATTTTTTACATGTGAATAATATAAATACAGTCTTTTATACAGCATTATTCACATGTGAATAACATACATGCAGTCTATTATACAGCATTATTCACATGTGAATAATATAAATACAGTCTATTATACAGCATTATTCACATGTGAATAATATAAATACAGTCTATTATACAGCATTATTCACATGTGAATAATATAAATACAGTCTATTATACAGCATTATTCACATGTGAATAATATAAATACAGTCTATTATACAGCATTATTCACACGTGAATAACATAAATACAGTCTATTA
This sequence comes from Entelurus aequoreus, assembly GCF_033978785.1. Lineage (NCBI taxonomy): Eukaryota > Metazoa > Chordata > Actinopteri > Syngnathiformes > Syngnathidae > Entelurus > Entelurus aequoreus. Next base: position 900,622 of record NC_084743.1, read on the forward strand.
TACAGCATTATTCACATGTGAATAACATAAATACAGTCTATTATACAGCATTATTCACATGTGAATAATATAAATACAGTCTATTACATAGCATTATTCACATGTGAATCATATAAATACAGTCTATTATACAGCATTATTCACACGTGAATAACATAAATACAGTCTATTATACAGCATTATTCACATGTGAATAATATAAATACAGTCTATTATACAGCATTATTCACACGTGAATAACATAAATACAGTCCATTACACAGCATTATTCACATGTGAATAACATAAATACAGTCTATTATACAGCATTATTCACATGTGAATAACATAAATACAGTCTATTATACAGCATTATTCACATGTGAATAATATAAATATATTATACATATACTCTTTATGCTGGCTTTTTAGCTAAGCTTGTATTTTTAAACATAAATCATGGATTGTGATGTTTGCTAGCATCATTTACATTAGCATGCTAATGTTTTATGCTAAGTTGTTCAGCTAACTGCGTATGTTTCCACCTAAAATTACTGCATTTTGATACTTGGTGCCATCTTAGTAGTGCGCTAACTTGTCCTATGTTGTCATGCTATCGTGAGCATGCTAATGTTGTAGGCTAGCTTTTTAGCTAAATGTTTAAGTTTGAACCTAAAAGAAAATGGACTTTGACGCTTGGCCCCATCGAGAAAGTATGCTAATGTGCGCTATATTAGCATGCTAAAATGTGCATGCTAACATTAGCATGCTAACATTTTATGCTAGCTTTTTAGCTAATTATGTATGTTTGAATTTAAAAGAAAATGGATTTTGATGCTTGGCCCCAACTTGAAAGTATGCTAATGTCCGCTATATTAGCATGGTAACATTAGCATGCTAACATTTTAGGCTAGCTTTTTAGCTAAATTTTTATGTTTGAACCTAAAGGAAAATGGATTTTAACGCTTGGCCCCATCTTGATAGTATGCTAATGTACGCTATATTAGCATGCTAACATTAGCATGCTAACATTTTTAGCTAATTATGTATGTTTGCACCTAAAAATAGTGCATTTTAATACTCGCCACCATCTTAGAAGTGCGCAAACTTGTCCTATGCCATTATGCTAACATTAGCATTCCTAGTTCATTGTCATTAGCTTAACTTAATTATTGTTATTTAGCAGTGTTGCCATCATTTCACATTGGTAGATTGTTGCATGATAAAATCCTCATTTCTGAAAAATGTTGATATTTTGAAGCTTTTCATTTCTTTTCGTATTTTTGTTGTATTTTTATTTAACCAGTCTTCATGGTTTTACAAAGAAGGAAGTTCCTTTGACAAATATTTTTTTCCGGTTCAAAAATGTAGACATTTGCTAGCAACACAACATT
>NC_084743.1:904494-916994 GCF_033978785.1 Entelurus aequoreus
GGTGTTAGTCACACAAATAGAAACACTTTATTTTCTTTATTAATAACAATGAAACCAAATAAAAGCATGCGGGGGTCTTGGGTTGTCCCCATACCTATATGTTGGTACCGGTACTAAAATGTATTTTGATTAGAGATGTCCGATTATATCGGCCTGCCGATATTATCAGCCGATAAATGCTTTAAAATGTAATATCGGAAATTATCGGTATCATTTTTTTTATTATCGGTATAGTTTTTATTTTTTTTATTAGATCACTCATTCACACATTGTTTCTTTCTGTTATTAATATTCTGCTTCCTACATTATATATCAATATATATCAATACAGTCTGCAAGGGATACAGTCCGTAAGCACACATGATTGTGCGTGCTGCTGCTCCACTAATAGTACTAACCTTTAACACTTCATTTTACTCATTTTCATTCATTACTAGTTTCTATGTAACTGTTTTTATATTGTTTTACTTTCTTTTTTATTCAAGAAAATGTTTCTAATTTATTTACCTTATTCATTTTTTAAAAAAAGAACCTTATCTTCACCATACCTGGTTGTCCAAATTAGGCATAATAATGTGTTAATTCCACGACTGTATATATCGGTATAGGTTGATATCGGTAATTAAGAGTTGGACAGTATCGGAATATCGGCAAAAAAGCAACATCCTTAATTTTGATACTTTTCAAAATAAAGGGGGCCACAATTTTTTTTTTTTTACTTTTTATGATGTATTAAACATATGTTTGTTATTGCAAAGAAAGAACAGTTTAGTCCTTAAATAAAATAGTGAACATACTAGAAAACTTGTCTTTTAGTAGTAAGTAAACAAACAAAGACTCCTAATTAGTCTGCTGACGTATGCAGTAACATATTGTGTCATTTATACACCTACTATTTTGTACACATTTTGAGGGACAAACTGTAAAAATTGATTATTAATCCACTTGTTCATGTACTGTTAATATCTGCTTATTTTCTGTTTCAACATGTTCTATCTACACTTCTGTTCAAATGTAATAATCACTTATTCTTCTCTTCTTTGATACTTTACATTCGTTTTGGATGATACCACACATTTAGGTATCTTTCTGATACCAAGTAGTTACAGGATCATACATTGGTCATATTTTTTCTATTTTAAATAATATTCTTATTGCAACATTTTCTCCTGACATTACTCTTTAATTGCACTTTTAATATTTGTTATGTTTTTTTAAATAATATTTTTATTTTTATTTTATATTTGTATTCCTGAGGAGAAACCACACGTGTGTTCATGTTTGTGTGCGTGTTCCCTGCAGACAATAGAAGGAACTCCGGCTGATAAAACGCTCCAACTGAGGAGAAACCACACGGTGTTCATGTTTGTGTGCGTGTTCCCTGCAGACAATAGAAGGAACTCTGGTTGATAAAACTCTCCAACTGAGGAGAAACCACACTTGTGTTTGTGTGCGTGTTCTTTGCAGACAATAGAAGGAACTCTGGTCGATAAAACGCTCCAACTGAGGAGAAACCACACGTGTGTTCATGTTTGTGTGCGTGTTCCCTGCAGACAATAGAAGGAACTCTGGTTGATAAAACTCTCCAACTGAGGAGAAACCACACAAGAGTTCATGTTTGTGTGCGTGTTCCCTGCAGACAATAGAAGGAACTCTGGTCGATAAAACGCTCCAACTGAGGAGAAACCACACGTGTGTTCATGTTTGTGTGCGTGTTCCCTGCAGACAATAGAAGGAACTCTGGTTGATAAAACTCTCCAACTGGGGAGAAACCATACGGGTGTTCGTGTTTGTGTGCGTGTTCCCTGCAGACAATCGAAGGAACTCTGGCTGATAAAACTCTCCAACTGAGGAGAAACCACACGTGTGTTCATGTTTGTGTGCGCGTTCCCTGCAGACAATAGAAGGAACTCTGGCTGATACAACTCTCCAGCTGAGGAGAAACCACACGTGTGTTCATGTTTGTGTGCGTGTTCCCTGCAGACAATAGAAGGAACTCTGGTTGATAAAACTCTCCAACTGAGGAGAAACCACACCTGTGTTCATGTTTGTGTGCGTGTTCCCTGCAGACAATAGAAGGAACTCTGGCTGATAAAACTCTCCAACTGGGGAGAAACCACACGTGTGTTCATGTTTGTGTGCGTGTTCCCTGCAGACAATAGAAGGAACTCTGGCTGATAAAACTCTCCAACTGGGGAGAAACCATACGGGTGTTCGTGTTTGTGTGCGTGTTCCCTGCAGACAATCGAAGGAACTCTGGCTGATAAAACTCTCCAACTGAGGAGAAACCACACGTGTGTTCATGTTTGTGTGCGTGCTCCCTGCAGACAATAGAAGGAACTCTGGTCGATAAAACGCTCCAACTGAGGAGAAACCACACGTGTGTTCATGTTTGTGTGCGCGTTCCCTGCAGACAATAGAAGGAACTCTGGCTGATACAACTCTCCAGCTGAGGAGAAACCACACGTGTGTTCATGTTTGTGTGCGTGTTCCCTGCAGACAATAGAAGGAACTCTGGTTGATAAAACTCTCCAACTGAGGAGAAACCACACCTGTGTTCATGTTTGTGTGCGTGTTCCCTGCAGACAATAGAAGGAACTCTGGCTGATAAAACTCTCCAACTGGGGAGAAACCACACGTGTGTTCATGTTTGTGTGCGTGTTCCCTGCAGACAATAGAAGGAACTCTGGCTGATAAAACTCTCCAACTGAGGAGAAACCACACGTGTGTTTGTGTGCGTGTTCCCTGCAGACAATAGAAGGAAGTCTGGCGTCAAAGCAGACATAGAAAGACAACGACTAAATCACCATCATCTGCTGCGGAGAAAGACGGGGAGTGTGTGTGTGTGTGTGTGTGTGTGTGTGTGTGTGTGTGTGTGTGTGTGTGTGTGTGTGTGTGTGTGTGTGTGTGTGTGTGTGTGTGTGTGTGTGTGTGTGTGTGTGTGTGTGTGTGTGTGTGTGTGTTTCCTAACAATTATCCCCTCACTGTCTTCCTCTGCCAGTGCTTCTTTTCATGCGCCCACATGCTGGCATGTCAGCCACTCATTAAAACAAAGTGTGCAGCAGCATTGAGATGATAAACTTCTCAACTATCGTGGGAAGCTCCGCCTCCTTTCAGGCCAACGCCGCTAAGTTACGTGGAAAAGAGGTTACCATAGAAACACCATTAGACATATGTACACACACAAGTAAACACACTGCAGGACCGTTTGTATCGCACATGATATCACACACAAGTAAACACACTGCAGAAGCGCTTGTATCGCACATGACATCACACACAAGTAAAGATGCTGCAAGACTGCGTGTATCGCACATGACATCTAACACAAGTAAACACGCTGCCGGACCGCTTGTATCGCACATGATATCGCACACAAGTAAAGATGCTGCAAGACTGCGTGCATCGCACATGATATGTAACACAAGTACTCACGCTACAGGACCGCTTGTATCGCACATTATATCACAAACAAGTAAACACACTGCAGGGCCGCTTGTATCGCACATGATATCATACACAAGTAAACACACGGCAGAAGCGCTTGTATCGCACATGACATCACACACATGTAAAGATGCTGCAAGACTGCGTGTATCGCCCATGATATCTAACACAAGTAAACACGCTTCCGGACCGCTTGTATCGCACATGATATCACACACAAGTAAACACACTGCAGAAGCGCTTGTATCGCACATGACATCACACACAAGTAAAGATGCTGCAAGACTGCGTGTATCGCACATGACATCTTACACAAGTAAACACGCTGCCGGACCGCTTGTATCGCACATGATATCGCACACAAGTAAAGATGCTGCAAGACTGCGTGTATCGCACATGATATGTAACACAAGTAATCACGCTACAGGACCGCTTGTATCGCACATTATATCACAAACAAGTAAACACACTGCAGGACCGCTTGTATCGCACATGATATCACACACAAGTAAACACGCTGCAGGACCACTTGTATAGCACGTGATATCACACTGAAGTAAACATGCTGCAGGACCGCTTGTATCGCACATAATATCGCACACAAGTAAACATGCTGCACGACCACTTGTATCACACAAGTAAACACACTGCAGAAGCGCTTGTATCGCACATGACATCACACACAAGCAAAGATGCTGCAAGACTGCGTGTATCGCCCATGATATCTAACACAAGTAAACACGCTGCCGGGCCACTTGTATTGCACGTGATATCGCACACAAGTAAACACACTGCAGGACCGTTTGTATCACACATGATATCACACACAAATAAACACGCTGCAGGACCGCTTGTATCGCACATGATATCACACACAAGTAAAGATGCTGCTAGACTGCGTGTATCACCCATGATATCTAACACAAGTAAACACGCTGCCGGACCGCTTGTATCACACATGATATCGCACACAAGTAAACACACTGCAGGACCGCTTGTATCACACATGATATCACACAAAAGTAAACACACTGCAGGACCGTTTGTATCACACATGATATCACACACAAATAAACACGCTGCAGGACCGCTTGTATCGCACATGATATCACACACAAGTAAACACACTGCAGGACCGCTTGTATCCCACACAAGTAAACACACTGCAGGACCGCTTGTATCGCATATGATATCACACACAAGTAAACACGCTGCAGGACCGCTTGTATCGCACATGATATCACACTGAAGTAAACATGCTGCAGGACCGCTTGTATCGCACATTATATCACACACAAGTAAACATGCTGCAGGACCACTTGTATCGCACATGATATCACGCACAAATAAACACACTGCAGGACTGCTTGTATCGCACATTATATCACACTGAAGTAAACACACTGCAGGACTGCTTGTATCGTACATGATATCACACACAAATAAACACACTGCAGGACTGCTTGTACCGCACATGATATCACACTGAAGTAAACATGCTGCAGGACTGCTTGTATTGCGTGTGTGTGTGTGTGTGTGTGTGTGTGTGTGTGTGTGTGTGTGTGTGTGTGTGTGTGTGTGTGTGTGTGTGTGTGTGTGTGTGTGTGTGTGTGTGTGTGTGTGTGTGTGTGTGTGTGTGTGTGTGTGTGTGTGTGTGTGTGTGTACCTTGACTTGCAGCTTGGCCCCCACAAGAGGAGTCCTCCATGATGATGCAAACACTAAACTATCCATGGAACAATCCAAGGATCTGAAACCCCAAACAGACGTTATCATCTCTTCTTCTTCTTCTTCTTCCTGAGAAAAGGAGGTGAGACAAATCCTACCTGGCAGTTTCCTGCCTGAGAGCGTTGAGGAAGGTATCAGGGTGGAAGAGTTCTGACAGATCCAGAGTGTCCGACAGAAGATGTTGATTTGATGCACGCTCCACCCAACTCTGGACACACACAACATAGACATAAGTCTTATAAATATAGTTTGTAAGTACATATATATATATATATATATATATATACACATATATATATATATATATATATACTGTATATATATATATATACTGTATATATATATATATATATATATATATATATATATATATATATATATATATATATATATATATATATATATATATATATATATATATATATATATATATATATATATATATATATATATATATATATATATAATCACATCTATCCAGTGATTATAAGTTTTTATTATTTTTATGTGTTTTTTTGTACTATTTTATGCCCTTTTTGTAAAAAGAAAACCCTGTTTTTTATAGCAAAATCACAAAATATGCAATATTTTCCCCAAAAAGTGAACATCTCATGTGAAGTAATTGTAGCCTTGAATATGTCAATAATTCATGACAACATTGATTTTCATTCATTATTATTTTTTGGAGCAAAAACAGTTTTTAAAGTAAAACAATCCCACTGAAATTCTCAGGCATCTAAAAGGGCCCACTTAAAAAAAAAATTCAAATAAGTCATATATTTTTTATTTTTACTTTCAACTATATTAATTTCACATCTATCCATCGATTATACATTTTTATTATTTTTATGTTTTGTTTTGTTTTTACAATTTTATGCCCTTTTTGTAAAAAGAAAACCCTGGTTTTTTTTTTAAAGCAAAATCACAAAACATGCAATATTTTCCCCAAAATATTTTAAAGGTGAACATCTTATGTGAAGTAATTGTAGCCTTGAATATGTCAATAATTCATGACAACATTGATTTTCATTCATTATTATTTTTTGGAGCAAAAACCGTTTTTAAAGAAAAAAAATCCCACTAAAATTCTCAGGCATCTAAAAGGGCCCACTCCAAAAAAAAATCAAATAAGTCAAACATTTTTTATTTTTACTTTCAACTATATTAATTTCCCATCTATCCATCGATTATACATTTTTATTATTTGCATGTGTTTTTTTTTTTTTACTATTTTATGCCCTTTTTGTAAAAAGAAAACCCTGTTTTTTTTTATAGCAAAATCACAATAAGTCAAACATTTTTTATTTTTACTTTCAACTATATTAACTTCAGCTCTATCCATCAATTATACGTTTTTATTATTTTTATGGGGGTTTTTTGTACTATTTATTTTATGCCCTTTTTGTAAAAAAAAAAACAAAACAGGGTTTTTTTTATAGCAAAATCACAAAATATGCAATATTTTCCCCAAAATATTTTAAAGGTGAACATCTTATGTGAAGTAATTGTAGCCTTGAATATGTCAATAATTCATGACAACATTGATTTTCATTCATTATTATTTTTTGGAGCAAAAACCGTTTTTAAAGAAAAAAAATCCCACTAAAATTCTCAGGCATCTAAAAGGGCCCACTTAAAAAAAAAATCCAATAAGTCATACATTTTTTATTTTTACTTTCAACTATATTAATTTCCCATCTATCCATCGATTATACGTTTTTATTATTTGCATGTGTTTTTTTGTTTTTTTTACTATTTTAAGCCCTTTTTGTAAAAAGAAAACCCTGTTGTTTTTTTTTATAGCAAAATCACAATAAGTCAAACATTTTTTATTTTTACTTTCAACTATATTAACTTCAGCTCTATCCATCAATTATACGTTTTTATTATTTTTATGGGGTTTTTTTTGTACTATTTATTTTATGCCGTTTTTGTAAAAAGAAAAAACAGGGTTTTTTTTTTTGCAAAATTACAAAATATGCAATATTTTCCCCAAAATATTTTAAAGGTGAACATCTTATGTGATGTAATCGTAGCCTTGAATATGTCAATAATTCATGACAACATTGATTTTCAATCATTATTATTTTTTGGAGCAAAAACAGTTTTTAAAGAAAACAAAATCCCACTGAAATTCTCAGGCATCTAAAAGGGCCTACTTAAAAAAAAAATTCAAATAAGTCATACATTTTTTATTTTTACTTTCAACTATATTAATTTCCCATCTATCCATCGATTATACGTTTTTATTATTTGCATGTGTTTTTTGTTTTTTTACTATTTTATGCCCTGTTTGTAAAAAGAAAACCCTATTGTTTTTTTTATAGCAAAATTACAAAACATGCAATATTTTCCCAAAAATATTTCAAAGGTGAACATCTTATGTGAAGTAATTGTAGCCTTGAATATGTCAATAATTCATGACAACATTGATTCTAATTCATTATTATTTTTTGGAGCAAAAACAGTTTTTAAAGAAAAAAAAATCCCACTAAAATTCTCAGGCATCTAAAAGGGCCCACTCCAAAAAAAAAATCAAATAAGTCAAAAATTATTTATTTTTACTTTCAACTATATTAATTTCCCATCTATCCATCGATTATACATTTTTATTATTTGCATGTGTTTTTTTTTTTTTTCTTATTTTAAGCCCTTTTTGTAAAAAGAAAACCCTGGTTTTTTTATAGCAAAATCACAATAAGTCAAAAAAAATTTATGTTTACTTTCAACTATATTAACTTCAGCTCTATCCATCAATTATACGTTTTTATTATTTTTATGGGGTTTTTTTTGTACTATTTATTTTATGCCCCTTTTGTAAAAAGAAAATCCTGTTTTTTTTTGTAGCAAAATCACAAAACATGCAATATTTTCCCCAAAATATTTCAAAGGTGAACATCTCATGTGAAGTAATTGTAGCCTTGAATATGTCAATAATTCATGACAACATTGATTTTCATTCATTATTATTTTTTGGAGCAAAAACCGTTTTTAAAGAAAAAAAATCCCACTAAAATTCTCAGGCATCTAAAAGGGCCCATTTAAAAAAAAAAATCAAATAAGTCATACATTTTTTATTTTTACTTTCAACTATATTTATTTTTTATTTTTTACTATTTTATGCCCTTTTTGTAAAAAGAAAACCCTGTATTTTCATAGCAAAATCACAAAACATGCAATATTTTCCCCAAAATATTTTAAAGGTGAACATCTCATGTGAAGTAATTGTAGCCTTGAATATGTCAATAATTCATGACAACATTGATTTTCATTATTATTATTTTTTGGAACAAAAACAGTTTTTAAAGGGAAAAAAATCCCACTAGGCATCTCAGGCATCAAAAAAGGCCCACTCCAAAAAAAAGTCAAATAAGTCAAACATTTTTTATTTTTACTTTCAACTATATTAACTTCAGCTCTACCCATCTATTGTACGTTTTTATTAATTGTATGTTTTTTTTTGTACTATTTATTTTGTGCCCCTTTTGTAAAAAAAAACAGGGGTTTTTTTCATAGCAAAATCACAAAACATGCAATATTTTCCCCAAAATATTTTAAAGGTGAACATCTCATGTGAAGTAATTGTAGCCTTGAATATGTCAATAATTCATGACAACATTGATTTTCATTATTATTATTTTTTGGAACAAAAACAGTTTTTAAAGAAAAAAAATCCCACTAAAATTCTCAGGCATCTAAAAGGGCCCACTTAAAAAAAATGTTTAAATAAGTCATACTTTTTTTTTTTTACTTTCAACTATATTAATTTCACATCTACAGTATCCATCGATTAAACATTTTTATTTATGTGTTGTTGTTTTTTTTTATTACTATTTTATGTCCTTTTTGTAAAAAGAAAACCCTGTTTTTTTTGTTTTTTTTATAGCAAAATCACAAATAATTCATAAAATTGATTTTCATTCATTATTATGTTTCAACAATGACAGTTTTAAAGAAAAAAACACCATCCTGCATGGCAACTTTGTCTTATTATGTCAACATTGCAACTTTTTCTTGTTACATTTCACCTGTTTGCTCTTATATTACCACTTTTTTTAAAATATTATTTTTAGAATGTGCCATTAAAAATGCACTGCCCACCCCTGGTCCAAAGGGTATTTAGGGTGTGGCACCTGGTTGGCAGGAAGAAGCAGAGATGCCAGCCTCTCTTCTTACGTGCACGCAGACCAAGTACACACTTACACACTTAATGAAATGCATCGCGTTCGCATGGACATAAATATTTCTCAACACACGCGAGAGTGTGTGTGTGTGTGTGTGTGTGTGTGTGTGTGTGTGTGTGTGTGTGTGTGTGTGTGTGTGTGTGTGTGTGTGTGTGTGTGTGTGTGTGTGTGTGTGTGTGTGTGTGTGTGTGTGTGTGTGTGTGTGTGTGTGTGTGTGTGTGTGTGTGTGTGTGTGTGTGTGTGTGTGTTGGCTGCCAGAACATATTGAGGTAGGCGTATATTCCGACACAGTGGAGAGGAGACAGAGCCAGACCTTTTATTTCCTGGCAGCCAGGGAGGGCGAACACGTCTCCTATTTCTTCTTTTTTATAGCAATCTTGATTTGCAGCGTCTCAAAAGTGTGATTGTTGTGTTAAAAAAATATTCTCAAATCCCTCCACTGGCTTCCTGTTCCACTCAGGCTTGAATACAAAGTCTCCCTACTAACCCACCAGTGCCTCCATGGAAATGCCCCCCCTCTACCTCAAAGAAGTGCTCACCCCCAAATCCTCCACACGACACCTCCGCTCCGGACAGGCTAACCTCCTCCAACCTCCGAGGACAAAGCTACGAACTATGGGAGACCGGCTTTCTGCTCCGCCGCGCCCAGTCTGTGGAACGCTCTCCCTGACCACCTGAGGGCACCACAGACTGTGGATGCTTTTAAAAAAGGCTTAAAAACCCTTCTTTTAAAAAAAAAAAAAAAAAAAGCCTATTTATAGATACATGCATACTAGTTCTTGCTATTAGGCTGTTCTAGTTTTTATTTTATCTTTAATTTTTTTTTATTATCTTTTTATTATTTTTTATTTTTTTTCAATACACTGTAGCACTTTGAGGTTGTTTGCTCAATGTAAAGTGCTTTTTACAAATAAAATCTATTATTATTATTATTATTATTATTATTATTATTATTATTTTAAAAAAGCTAGCATTAGAATGCTAACAGATGTCATTCGTCAAGTAACCACATTTTTGACGCTGAGGTGTGTACTTGCAAAATTGGCTCAAAAAAGATAGCAAGCTAATGTCGGCATGCTAAAATGCTACCTGTAACGTGCCAAATACCAAAATATATTACCGTACTCTGAGGTGTACACCTGAATTATTTTTTTTTTAAATGCTAGCATGCTAACGTTAGCATGCATCAAGTACCAAAATATGACTGAGGTGTACAAAATTAGCTTTAAAAAAAGCTAGCATTAGAATGCTAACAGATGTCATTTGTCAAGTAACCGCATTTTTGATGCTGAGGTGTGTAATTGCAAAATTAGCTAAAAAAAGATAGCAAGCTAATGTCGGCATGCTAAAATGCTACCTGTAACGTGCCAAATACCAAAATATATTACCGTACTCTGAGGTGTGCACCTGAATTTTTTTTTTAAATGCTAGCATGCTAACGTTAGCATGCATCAAGTACCAAAATGTGAGTGAGTTGTACAAAATTAGCTTAAAAAAAAACCTAGCATACTAGCATTAGAATGCTAACAGATGTCATTCGTCAAGTAACCAAATTTTGGACGCTGAGGTGTATACTTGCAAAATTAGCTAACAAAAGATTGCACGCTAATGTTAGCATGCTAAAATGCTACCTGCAACATGCCAAACACCAAAATATACTACCGTACTCTGAGGTGTGCGTCTAAAAAATGCTAGCATGCTAACGTTAGCATGCATCAAAGTACCAAAATATGACTGAGGTGTACAAAATTAGCTTAAAAAAAGCTAGCATTAGAATGCTAACAGATGTAATTCGTCAAGTAACCACATTTTTGACACTGAGGTGCGTACTTGCAAAATTAGCTCAAAAAAGATAGCAAGCTAATGTCGGCATGCTAAAATGCTACCTGTAACGTGCCAAATCCCAAAATATATTACCGGACTCTGAGGTGTCCACCTGAATTTTTTTTTTTTTTTAAATGTTAGAATGCTAACATTAACATGCATCAAGTACCAAAAATATGTGGTGTACAAAATTAACATTTAAAAAAAAGCTAGCATACTAGCATTAGAATGGTAACAGATGTCATTCGTCAAGTAACCAAATTTTTGACACTGAATTAGCAAAAAAAAGCTAACATGCTAATATTAGAATGTTAGTAATTTAGCCGCTTATTTGGACTTGACAATGACGCAGTGGGAGCGCCGTACTGCGAGTCTGCGCCGTACTGAGGCAGGATGAGTCTAGGGCGTTAGAATAAGACCTGAACGTTTATCCATAAAAATATGGAGAAGCTTTTCTTTCTTCCTAGGTAAATACTGTACATGACTTCGTAAAACTACGACATTATATTGCATTGTTTTCATACAATACTTGTTCCTTTTCAAATGTGAAAATTGTGTTGTTTTGGGGGGCCAAGCACTGAGTAAATGGATTTTAATTCCATTCGATGGTTGATGAGAGCATAAACAATGTATGAACCATGTACTACTGTGGTATTTGTACTGCAAAGTACCTGCAAGGCGAGTGCACGCATGACAATGGCTCCCAGGTACTGCATGGGCTCCTCGGGCCCCTCCCACATATCTTGCCAGGTCAGGGGACACTGTAGGAACGGGGAAACAGTCAAATATTAAAATATGTTTCTTAGACGGCCTTCTATGACATGACAGAAACAATTATAATAATTAACTAAATGAACAATGACGACTTCAGTCATAATTTTGGCGCTTGAGAAACTTCTCTATGATTGACTGTTGAATATTGTCATTACCGCCACAAGTGGTGGAAAAGTGTATTGCAGCTACTGTACATTTTGGACTATAAGTTGCTACTTTTTTCACTACGCTTTGTACTCTGTGGCTTATAAAACGGTGCGGGTCATTTGCAAACAGTTTTCCATAAAACACACACGCGAAGACTCGGAAAAGGTGTGTTTTTGTGTCCAGTGTTTCTTGCTGTTTTAAAGCCTTGTACTGGAAGTACAAGCGCCGTTGCGTCTTCTAGCCGTCCGTAGCGTTCCTACTCGTACGGATTCTTCATTCATCACTCCAAGCAACGCTTTTCAATGTAACTAAAACAAGTCTTACAGGTCTACTTGTACATGCTGGTGTCGTTAGCATTATCTAATATGCTAACACATTTACCAGTGTCAGTGTCGGTA